>NC_057412.1:528945-730979 GCF_019320065.1 Cervus canadensis | reverse complement strand
ACTCTTTTTTATTTCTTCTAGGTCTTTATTAAACATTTCTTGCATCTTTTCAATCTTTGTCTCCAGGCTATTTACCTGTAACTCCATTTTGTTTTCAAGATTTTGGATCATTTTTATTATCATTATTCTAAATTATTTTTCAGGTAGATTCCCTATCTCCTCCTCTTTTGTTTGACTTGGTGGGCATTTTTCATGTTCCTTTACCTGTTGGGTATTTCTGTGCCTTTTCATCTTGTTTAGATTGCTGTGTCTGGAGTGGGCTTTCTGTATTCTGGAGGTCTGTGGTTCCTTTTTATTGTGGAGGTTTTTCCCAGTGGGTGGGGTTAGACGATTGTCTTGTCAAGGTTTCCTGGTTAGGGAAGCTTGCGTCAGTGTTCTGGTGCGTGGAACTTGATTTCTTCTCTTTGGAGAGCAATGGAGTGCCCAGTAATGAGTTTTGAGATGGGTCTATGTGTTAGGTGTGACTTTGGACAGCCTGTTTGTTGACGTTCAGGGCTATGTTCCTGCGTTGCTGGAGAATTTGCGTGGTATGTCTTGCTCTAAGACTTATTGGCTCTTGGGTGGTGGTTGGTTTCAGTGTAGGTGTGGAGGCTTTTGGACGGTCACTTATTACTTAAAGTTCCATGTAGTCAGGAGTTTTCTGGTGTTCTCAAGTTTTGGGCTTAAGTCTCCTGCCTCTGGATTTCAGTTTTATTCTTCCTGTAGTCTCAGGACTTCTCCAACTATACAGCACCGATAATAAAACTGCTAGGTTAATGGCAAAAAGATTCTCCCCCCTTAGGGACACCCAGAGAGGTTCACAGAGTTACATGAAGAAGAGGAGAGGGAGGAGGGAGATAGAGATGAGCAGGAGGAGAAAAAGGGGGACTCGAGGAGAGAGACAGATCTACGCATTTGTCTGTTCCCAGAGTGTTCTCCGTAGCCCAGACACCTACAGAGATTCACAGAATTGGATTGGGAAGAGAAGGGGAAAGGAGGAAATAGAGGTGTTCTGAGGTAGAAAACAGAGAGTCAAGATTGGGAGAGAATAATCAACACACTCCTGAATAAAAATGGGAACTGAATATTGGATTCTTAAATGTTCAGAATTTATATCATATACTGAAAAACAAAAATTAAAAATCTAGAGTAGAGGTTAGACTCTTAAAAATACTATATTAAAAACAAAAACCAAAACACACACAAAAAAATTTTAGAAATATATATGAAGTTCGGTTTAAAATTAGGGCTTCTCTTCTTTTTTTTTTTTGGTAAGATTATAGTGTATTGAAAATGAAAATTAAGGAGTAGTAGAGGAGTACTAGAGGACTTTAAAAGAAATAAGAGAAAAAGAAAAATAGAAAATAGAAGAGAAAAAGGAAAAAGAAAAAAAAGAAGGAAAAAAAAATTTCCCTAATTAAAAAAATCGTAAAAATCTATGAAAATGAAAGTTAAGGAGTAATGGGGGAGTAATAGGGAATATTAAAGGAAAATAAAAGAGAAAAAATAAAAAATAAAAAAAATTCTTTTTCTTACTTAAAAAAAAAAAAAGTAAAAATATATCTAGGAATTTCTCTGGAGCTGTTGTGGTCAGTGTGGGTTCGGCTCAGTTTCAGATAGCTCCTCGTTCCAGCTTACACTTCTCGATATCTACAGGCCCCTTCCGGTGTAGTCGGTGTTTTCTACAGGGATTTTAACCTGTTGCACCGGTCCCTTCTGAAGCGGTTCCCTTTGTTTATTTGGCTTCTGTTTGCCGGTCTCTTCAGAGCCTCATTTCCGCCCTGACACAGGCGGGTGGAGGTGAGACTCTTATTCAGGTAGCTAGTTCCGTCGCTCTGCGGGGAGGGGCTGGCGCTATGGGGAGGGGCTGGCGCTGCTTTTTCAGTCTGCGCCGCTCAGGCTCCCGGCTGTTCTATATGGAGCGCGCCTCGCGCTGTGCGCGGTTCCAGCCCTCCCGTGTTCCACAAAAGCGCGGAACAAAAGCTGCGCCTGCTCTTTGTGCCTTCCCCGTCAGAGCGGTCCAGGCAGCCAGGGCCTTGACAGGCGCACTCTCCCCGGGTGCGGCGCGCCCACTCCCTTCCGCGGTCCCAGTCTCAGTTTCTGCCGGCGCCAGTCGGGTGCGTGCGCCTTCTGCCCTCCGCGTCCCCAGCTCCAGACCCCGCCCGCGCCGGTCGGGTGCCTGCGCCCTGTCTCGCCGCGACCCTCCCGGCGGATGTCGACCATCCAGAATCTCAGGAGGTCTTTGATTAGAAACTGGAGGCCTGTTTGCAATACGGTTGGGGTTGCGGTCCTTGGGGCCGAGCCTGCCCCTTTCCCCTCCCCCCTGCCCCCTGCCTCTGGTGGGGCTGGGCCGGTCCGCAGCCTGCGAGCTCTTCTCTGGACTTTCTCGGTCCCTTTGTTCTGCGAACAGCCGGCAGTGTGTTCGGCCGGTTAATTTTCTCTCTCTCTTTTGCTCTCCCACAGTTCAAGTTGGCAACTCACAAAAGCTTCCTCCAATTGTCCTCAGGGCACTCAGGCCCGGACCCTACCCAAGCAATGCTGCCGGCTCCTCTCAGTGCTGCCCCCACTTGCTGGTGGTGGATGCGGGTGTCTGGGGTACTTTTCTGCTGGGAGTTGCTTTTAGGCTCATAATCTGTGGGTTTTATTTATTGCTTCCCTCCCAGTCAGGTTGCCCTCCGAGATTCAAACACTTCCCCCTGGCCCGCCAGTGCGAGGGTTTCCCGGTGTCTGGAAACGTCCTCTATTAAGACTCCCTTCTTGGGATGGATCTCTGTCCTTAGCGCTTTTGTCTCACTTTTTATCTTTTATATTTTGTCCTACCTCCTTTTGAAGACAATGGGCTGCTTTTCTGGGCGCCTGATGACCTCAGCTAGCGATCAGAAGTTGTTTTGTGAAGTGTGCTGTGTGTTCAGTTATTCTTTTGATGAATTTGTAGGAGAGAAAGTGGTCTCCCTGTCCTACTCCTCCGCCATCTTGGCTCCTCTCTCAGTAAGCGTCTTTTAATTTCATGGCTGCAATCACCATCTGCACTGATTGTGGAGCCCCCCCCAAAATAAAGTCTTACACTGTTTCCACTGTCTCCCCATCTATTTCCCATGAAGTGATGAGACCAGATACCATGATCTTAGTTTTCTGAATGTTAAGCTTTAAGCCAACTTTTTCACTCTCCTCTTTCACTTTCATCAAGAGGCTTTTTAGTCCCTCTTCACTCTCTGCCATAAGAGTGGTGTCATCTGCATATCTGAGGTTATTGATATTTCTCCTGGCAGTCTTGATTCCAGCTTGTGCTTCTTCCAGCCCAGCGTTTCTCATGATGTACTCTGCATATATGTTAAATAAGCAGGGTCAGAAGTCTCTTATACAGGAACATAAAATAAGAAGGAAAAGGTGATTATACTGACCTAGGGCATACACTGAGGTTACTTTTTTGGAAAAGGATCAGATTTTGACATCTGGGCTTTTTTTGGCTGCACCGGGTGTTAGTTGTGGCATGTGGGATCTTTAGTTGTGACATGTGGGATCTTTAGTTGTGACACGTGGGATCTTTAGTTGTGACATGTGGGATCTAGTTTCATGACAAGGGATTGAACCTGGGTCCCCTGCATTGAGAACATGGAGTAGCCACTGACCACCAGGGAACTCCCTGACTTCCCTTCTTATTTTTTCTTTTCTAATAATGTAGTGTGTGTGCTCAGTCGCATCTCACTCTTTGCAACTCCGTGGACTGTAGCCCACCAGGCTCCCCTGTCCATGGAATTTGCCAGGCAAGAATACTGGAGTGGTAACCATTCCCTTCTCCAGGGGACCTTCCCAACCCAGGGATGGAACCTGAGTCTCTTACATCTCCTGCATTGGCAGGCAGATTCTTTACCATTGCACCACTTATTCCCTATCACAAAAACTTAGTTGAAAATGAATGACAATTTCTGGCTAGTCAAATCTTAAACATATACCATATAAAATATTTAGGAAACTCTAAATTACAGAAAATTTTTTTTTCTTGTCAAACTGAGACTTTGTATTCTTTGACTAATACCTCCTGGTTCCTCGCTTCTTGCAGCTCCTGCCAATCACTTCCCATGTATGCTTCTATGCGTTTAACTACCTTAGATATTTCAAGTAAGTGGTATTATATAGCATTTGTCTTTCTGTGTCTGGATTATTTCACTTACATAATATCCTCCAGGTTCATTCATGGAGATCATTTTTGTACAGTTCTTCTGTGTATTCTTGCCACCTCTTCTTAATATCTTCTGCTTCTGTTAGGTCCATACCATTTCTGTCCTTTATTGAGCCCATCTTTGCAAACAAACAGCAAAGTTTCTCTTTTTTAAGGCTGAATAATATCCCATTTACCACATCTTCTTTATTTACTCTTGGACATTTTTTAAAAAAAGATTTAATTACTTATTTTATTTTTTCGCTGTGCTGGGTCTTTGTTGCTGTGCATGGACTTTCTGTAGTTGAGGTGAGCCAGGACTACTGTTTGTTGTGGTGCCTGGGCTTCTTACTGTGGTGTCTTCTCTTGCTGGGGACCACAGGTTCCAGGCATTCGGGCTTCTGTAGTTCCAGAGTGGGCTCAGTAGCTGTGGCACCCAGGCTTAGTTGGTCTGCAGCATCTTCCTGGAGCAGGTATCGAACCCATATCCCCTGTGTTGGGAGCTGGATTCTTAACCACTGGACCACCAGGGAAGCCCCATTCTTGGACATTTTATTTCCTGTCTTCGAGTGAGAGATCTCTTCAACACCATGATTTCAATTCTTTTAGATATAGAATCAGAAGAAGGATTCCTGGGTCATATGGTAGTTCTATTTTTAATTTTTTTTTTGCAGAGCATACATACTGTTTTCCATAGTGGCTGCACCAATTTACACTGTCACCAATAGTGTGTAGGGTTCTCTTTTCTCCACGCTCTTACTTGTGTTCTGTTGGCTTTTTGGTAACAGTCATTTCAGCAGGTGTGAGGTAACATCTCGGTGCAACTTTGATTTGCATTTCCCAGATGATGATCCCAAGGATCTTCCCAGACCAGGGATCAAACCCACATCCCCTGCATTGGCAGGTGGATTCTTAACCATGGGACCACTACGGAAGTCCCCAAGAAATTATTACCAAGGCCAATGTTAAGAAGCTTCTTCCTATGTTTTCTTCCAGGAGCTTTATGGTTTCAAGCTTTATGGTTTCTTTATATATATATTTAACCTGTTTTGAGTTGATTTGTGTGGGTGGTATGAGGCTACCCCCCATGGCTCAGCAGTAAAGAATCTGCCTGCAATGCATGAGCCACAGGAGATGTGGGTTCGATCCCTGGATCAGGAAGATCCCCTGGAGGAGAGCATGGCAACCCACTCCAGTATTCATGCAACCCACTCCAGAGAAGCCCAGAATAGACAGAGGAGTCTGGCAGGCTACAGTCCATACAGTTGCAAAGAATTGGACACAACTGAATCGACTTAGCATGCAGCACATGTGTGGGTGGTATAAGACAAGTCCAATTTTGTTCTTTTGCAAGTGGATATACAGTTTTTCCAGCACAATATACTAAAGAAACTATCCTTTTCCCTTTGTGTATTCCTGGATCCCAGATGAAGGTCATTGGTTGACCTTATACTTGTGGGTTTGTTTCTGGTCACTCTATTCTGTTCCACTGGTATACATGTCTGTTTTTATGCTAGTACTGTTTTGCTTGCTATACCTTTGTAATACAGTGTGAAATCAGGAAGTACACTGCCTCCAGCTTTGTTCTTCTTGCTCAAAATTGCTTTGGCTTTTCAGGTTTTTTTTTTTTTAATTCCATATGAATTTTAGGATTGTTTTTTCAAAATTCTCAAAATATTATTGAGATTTTGATAAGAATTGCATTGAATCTGTAGATTGCTTTGGGTAGTACTGGCTTCTTAACAATATTAATTCTTCCAACTCATGAACATGGCTCTCTTTCCATTTATTTGTGTCTGCTTTCATTTCTCTCAAAAGTGTTCTGTAGTTTTCAGTACATCGATATTTCACCTTTTTGGTTAAGCTTATTTCTAAGTATCAGAGCAACTTTTAAAATTAATAAGTGAATACTGCAGAAACATTTTATAATTCTAAATGACTCTGTGTGTGTGTATTAGTCGCTCAGTTGTGTCTGACTCTTTGTGACTCCATGGACTGTAGCCCATCAGGTGCCCCTGTCCATGGGATTTCCCGGGCAAGAATACTGGAGTGGGTAGCTATCCCCTTCTCTAGGACATCTTTCCAACTCAAGGACTGAACCTGGATCCCTTGCATTGCAGGCAGATTCTTTACCATCTGAGCTACCATGGGAAGCCCCCTATATGTCTATGCAGAGTACAAAATTCAAAAGATCTTTTTTGGTGAAGTAACATTTATAGTTATCATAGGAAGACACTAAATTTGCAGCAGCATTCTCTATGATTTTATTATTATTTTTAAATGAACCCACCAGTATTCTGCCACTGTGTTTAAAATTTTGTTTAAAGGGTTGTAAAATTTATTAATGGGGACTTTCTCAGTGGCTCAGCAGTAAAAGAATATGCCTGCAATGCAGGAGACACAGGAGTCTCAGGTTCGATCCCTGTGTGGTGAAAATCCCCTGGAGGAGGACGTGGCAACCCACTCCAGTATTTCTTGCCTGGACAATCCCACCGACAGAGGAGCCTGGTGGGCTACAGTCTATGAGGTGGCAAAGAGACACGACGAAGCGACTGAGCACACAGCAGAAAGTTTACTAACAACCAAAAAAGAAGGAACAGTAAACAGCTACTGAATATAGGATACTTTCTTATTTACATGTTTCAACTGCAATAAGCATGTTTTAATCAACATTTCAAGTACAACTCCTTTTTCTCCTTTTCAGAAGAAACCCATGAGCCCTCAGGCAGTCACCAGATTGGGAGAGTTGAGGGTGCTGACTGTTGAAATATTATGCAGTCAGGCTAATTTCCTTATGCTACTTCTCAGGTTAGAGGGAGGAGGAGGGGAAGAAACCAGATTCTCAAGCAACCCTGGGCATTAGGGGAAATTATGGTGACTCTAGAGGAGATGCTAAAAGTTGAAGTCAGCTCATGGTATTGCCCTGGTCTTTGTCTTGGCATAGTCCTTTATGCCACATTTCCTCATTTAAACTGGGACATGTGACAGGAGGGACAGCTGAGGTAGGTACCATCCTGGGAAAACTGTACATAACTCACTTCTGAAGGTTCAGAAATTTCTTACTTCCTTTTTATTTATTTACACTACCTTATTCTCTTTAACCAAAGGCGAAATTACACTAACTAGGTAATTTGTACTACTGCCTCCATGGTTTTTCTTTGAAAGGACAAGGTGATGGAGAGGTCAGAGAAAATGTCAAAATTCAGGTGTCACAGAAGCGGTTGTACTCAAACCATCCTTACCTTTCGTGGTGGATGCGAGGTTGGAGATAAGAATCAGTAAGGTGTCTGGATACGGTGGCATACGGAGTCTCAATTTTGGTTTACACAGAGTACATGGTAGACCTACTGCAAAACAGTATGAGCTCAGCCTCCATATAGTCTGGCTCCAAACTTGGTCCCTATTCCTATCAGACCTGGGGCTGGTCTTGAGTGACTGCTTCTAAATCCCTAAGGAGGGGTTACCCTAACAGTTCTTGCCTCATACAGCAGTTATGAGATTTTAAGACACATAAAAAAGCCACATTGTGGTCCCTGGTACACAGTAAGTGCTCAGTAAACCTTACCTATTATTAAAGCAGTGAAATGTTGACAAACATCTTGCCTACAGACCCTTTTAATGGGGCAAGCACGGGCAGGGACAACAGTTGCAGGGGAATCAGGAGCGAGGCTTGAGAAAGAGGCATCGAGTCCAACTCCTGCCTCAGTTGGTAAAGTATCCGCCTGCAACGCAGGAATCCGCCTGTGATGCAGGAGACCCCTGGGTCCCTTCCTGGGTCTGGCAGATCCGCAGGGAAGGGAAATGGCAACCCACTCCAGTATCCTTGCCTGGAAAATCCCACGGACAGAGGAGCCTGGCAGGCTACAGTCCATGCGGTCACAAGAGTTGGACACGACTTAGCGACTAAACCACCACGGCCACCACCACGTGCCGGGGCCGGCACAGCCAAGCCTGTTGGGCAGTGAGCTGTGTGTGCATGTTTGGGGGTGGGGTGGGGTGGGGCGAGGGTTATTCACTGCGTCCAGGGCACGCACAATCCCAGACGGTTACTAAATGGCCTTCCAAGCTTTCAGCTTGGTTCTCTTAAGTGAACGCCCAGTAAACATTGAAAGAATATCGGTTTGAGCCGGAGTATTAGCCTGTCCTTAGCAACAACACGTGGGTCAGGCTATGCGCACAAAACAACAAATGCCAGTCTGTGCCAGGCAGCGTTCTCAGCGGTTTATGAGCATCAAGTCACTCACAGATTATCACGGCCCCTAGGAAGCAGGTGCCCTTCACATCCCCCTTTTATGCAGGAGCCGGCCCCAAGGTCAGGCAGCCCGCGAGGGATGGGGAGAAAAGGGGAGCCCTCCCGCCCCACTGCCGGCGCCGGGCGCCCACTTTTCCCGTCCAAGGGGTCCAGGGAAGCCGCCCCTGGGCAGCCACGCTGGAAAAAAGGAGAGCTGTGGGCAAGGTCGCCTAGGGCAGCCCACCCGGGTATCCCCCCAGCGGAGTGGGAGGTGGTGGTGGTGGGGCGCAGATCGAAGCCGCAGAACGTTCCAGAACCTGGGTGAGCGGCCGGGGGGAGGGTGGGGGTGCGGGGAGAGAGAATCCCCGTGTCCCGCAGATATTCCCGCGCGGAGCAGTGTGACCGCGGAGCAGGCCCCTCGCGCCCGGCAGTCGGGGCGCGCGAGCGCGCGCAGGGACCGCACCGCACCGCACCGCAGCGCACGCGCACACGGGGGCGCAGGCTCGTCCGCCGCCCAGGACGAGACGGGAGGCCTGGAAAGTTCCAGCTGGTTCGAGAAGCGTACGTAGCCAGCGCGGCGGCAGCAGGGTCGGAGGGGGGCGATCGGCGGCTGCCGGCGGCTCCCGGTCGGAGAGACCCGCGGCGCGTCCCCGCTCCGTCGCGCCGGCCAGGCCCGGGGGCTGGGGGCGGAGGAGGGGAGAGGGAGGGTCCCCGGGCGCCGCCGAGAGCCGGGCTTTTCGATGGGGGCGCGGCGCGGCCGCCTTAAGGAGGGGGCGTGGCCTGGCGCCTGTGTAGGGGGTGTGGCCCGCCGAGGGGGCGTGGCAGCCCCGTCTGCGCAGCTGCCAGCGGCTTTAAGCCCGGGCTCGCGCGGCCGGAGCGTGCTGTCGCCGCCCGGGAGCCTTCCGGCCCAGTTAGTGAAGCCCGTCAGCTTCTCCGCGCGGGTCAGCCCGCCCTCCTCCGGTGTCCTGGGAGCCGGCTCCGTGCGGAAGCCGCACGCCATCCGTTCGGGCATGCCCCGCTACGAGCTGGCTTTGATCCTGAAAGCCATGCAGCGGGTGAGTGACCTTCCCACCGCCCCCCCCACCTCACCTCACCTCAGCCCGCCTTCCCCGCTAGGCCGCCGCCGCCGCCCCTTCCCTCAGTCCCCGCGGGGCCCGAGGTTGGGGGAGCGGGGGGACTGGGGCAGCGGGCGTTCTCGCTTGGTGGGGCGCTTGTGGAGTGGGGGGAGGCCCCCGCCTGCCCGGCGAGGCCGCGTGCGCGCGGGAGGCGGGGGTGTGCCGGCGCGGGAGGGTGTGTGTCTCGCACGCGGCCTCGCCGGGCGGGCGGGCGGGCGACGGGAGGTGGGGGGACGGGCCGGCCCTCGGGATCCCAGTGAGAAGGTCCGCGGGGAGGACACGCGCCAGCGCAGGCCTGGAGCCCAGGGCCCCCCGCGCGCCCGCCGTCGCGAAGCTGCCTCGTCGCCGGCCCCGCTCCGCCGCCGCCCACTCGCCTCAGCCTGCCTCCGCCGCCCGCCCGCCCGCCTTCCACTGTAGCGCCCGCCGGCCGCCCCGGAACCGTCCGTGCTCAATAAAACCTTCTCCAAAGCGTGTGTGTGTGTGTGTGTGTGTGTGTGTGTGTGTGCGCGCGCGCGCGCGCGGTTGTGTCTGGACCATGGTCGCGTAGAACCGGTTCTCACTTTAAAAAAAAAAAAAAAAAATCTTTGATTTTCTCTTTTTGTGACTTCAGAGGCAGTCCTGCTCCGGGTGCCCTTAGCCCAGTTTTCATTCATCCAAGTTGTGGCCTTTTTTTTTTTGCGCCTTCCGGAAGAAACTTGGCTTCCCCCCACCGCCCCCCCACCCCCGCCCTGCTTTTGATTGCTCTTGAGGTAGGGGATTTCAGATTTGGAGGGATGCTAAGCGATCCTGCAAGTCCGTTCCACTCCAGGGAATGGTGCGGCCGAGGACAGGGACCCCGCAGCCCGGAGCCGCTCTTCGTTCTCTGTTCTGGGTCAGGTGCTCCTCAAGCCGTCGCCGAAACCCCCTTCTGTGAATTTGGTAACGTAGCGTGTGGTGTATGCTTTTTTTTTTCCCCCCCCCCCCCCCACCCCATTTCCCTTGCAGGTATAGATAACGACGACAACAACAACAACAAAATACTAATGTTTGAACTTTGGGAACATAGCTAGCTTCTTAACAGCGCCAGAGACTTGGGCACATTGTATATTTTGGGTCAGTTTTGAAAACGAGCTGTTAGAAAGTTAGGTGGTACTTAAATTTGGGGCTATTGGAAAACTACCAATCCCAGAGCATTAGGAAATTTTTAGTTCTTTGCACACTATGAGCTGGGAAGACACCAGTGTCTCTGGATCAGGTCGGGAGAGCCTGGTCAGGCATGCTGTTGTGGCCTCAAGCTTGTTCTCCCTGAATTTGGGAGAAGATAAAGTTGCATTGTTTAGCCTCTTGAGTATTAGCCCTTTCTTGGCTCACTTCCCTCTAAAATACAGTGCTTAAAGAGAATAGGAACAATGAAAAAACTCTTCCTTTTAACTTACCCGTTTTAGGAGGTATCAGAACCTGGGAAATGTGTTGAAATTTCTTTTGTTTCACCTTGTTTTAGGGAGAAAGCAAGTATCATGAGTCAATGTGTATAGTATTTGTTCATTCCATAAACCTTTGAAATGAAAATTCAGAACTCTTTTATCTTTAGGATAGCTTCTGAGTACTGTGCGTTTGTTCACAGAGCTTCTAGTATGTTAGTTAAATGTATTTATTATATACTTTTTTTGTGTGAAGATTATTCAATCATCTGTGGTGTGGAACACACATTTTTTTCACTCCAGATAAGCTACATAGTGCAGTTTAAAATAATAATTCAATTAACTTTTCTTGAAATCCTGGCAAGTGTGTGTGGGGGGTACTTTGCAGATAATCAAGGTGAACTCCTGCCTGGAGGTGCAGGCCTCCATGGCTACAAATAAGGACATTGTAACAATGATGATGAAGTTGTGTTGAAGAGATCCTTGATCTAAATAAAGTAAGATTAAACAGTAAAAAAAAAAACCCTCTCTTTTTTTGCATTCATAAAACGTGTTTTTGAGTAGGTTGTCAATTCGAGTAACAAACACAAAACTTCTGTCTTCTAAGTTCTGCTTGCTTTCAATTTGGGGAAATTGAGTTCTAAAATAAGATCAATACTTAGGGGGGAAATGAATGAAAAATGCCACTGTGAGCTTTGACAAGCTTTAGGAAAACTTCCTTTCTAATATGCAGCAGTTTTGTCCTGCTGTAGGTAGCCCATTGTGTGTAACTCCCAAATTTTAAGTAGCGTATCTATTTTTAGACTTGGAAATGTGTATGCCTCTTATGGTGCACCTTTTTGATGACTTAATTTCCACCTCCCTCAAGTCATTTATGTATTTTGGAATAGAGGGAATACTCTAGGTGATTTTTAAAACAGATGTGGATGTTGAGACTAATTTTTTCAGTCTTTTCATAGATTCCCAGAGAGATTTTGTTTCTTTTTTGGGGGGGATACTCTATAGGTCTGAAGAGCGTTTGAGCCTGGTGGGCTACAGTCCATGTGGTTGCAAAAGAGCCCGATGTGACTTAGTGACTAAACCACCACCATAGGCCTGAAGAGCATTCCTCCTCTCTTTGGGGTGTATTACTTTTACCTGTCCAACTCTTGCATTTCCTTTGACTCCCTAGCTCAGAGTCCTTAAAATTGAGCATAGAAGAGGTGTCGAATTTAAGGTGCAGATACTGTGTTGAGGCTTTCATAGCATTTCTTGTGTTGGAGCCCCACTACATTGTAGCAGTCTCTACAGGAGTCCCCATTGGAAGATTTCAGAGTGTAGTATGTAGAATGATTCCTTATTGAACTATATTCAATTGTGTGTTAGTCACTTAGACGTTTCAGTGCTTTTTCTCGTTTGCAGTTGGGAGTCACTGTGAGTCTGCTTTTTTTGCACTTGGAAGTCTGTGCCCTTAGGAATGTAGATGCCAGACCTCCCAAGAAGAAATTTACTTGCATGTACCATTTAGCTTGAGTTGTATTAAACATGTATATATAAAGTTGACTTATTTCCATATTTCCCCTCTTTTTTACCAGTCTGATGCGAAAAGTAGATAACTTTAATTCTGAAAATTGATGCAGTAAAGTCATGGATGTTGTGAAACTAGACTTTTAAAGGTCATGATTAAAGCCATTTGAGAAGGTGGATGCTTAGACCAGTCTTAGACCATTATGTAGAAGAGTCTCCAGAACAAAAAGGTTTTGAGAAGCTTATCATAGATTTAGCATTGTGAGAGTTACATTCACTTCTTGCAAACACAGTATTCAAGGCTGTAGTGTGGAAGGACACAGCTGCAGAGGAAAGACCACACACTGCAGGCAGTCTCAGTCCAGCCTATGGAAGACATTTTCCAACAACTGAAAAATTAACAAATTGCCTGTGAGATGGTGAGTTTTCTCTCCACGTCCCTGCTGACCTCTTGCTGTGAGAAGTTTAGGTAGATAGAGGAGAGGAGAGGTCATGACTTTGGTGGGTGAGATAGGACTCTGATTTCTGAGGTCCCTTCTCTTGAGAGTTTGAGAAATTGCTTATGTCTGTTGAGTTCACTTTGCAATTTGATATAAAAGATGGGCGCTTCATTTAAGCTAGGTAAAAGAATGAATTGACAATTTTTTAACTTAAAGCCATGTACTATGTTGAAAAGCTGAACTTTTAGAAAATATTTGTACGTTTGGGGTAGGCTCAGGAAGAGGAATTTTGAGGTTAAAAAGAGATCTATGCAGAACATTTATATTTTTTGGTTACTTAGTTTAGGAACACGTAACATGTATTATCACATTTGCCCAAAGGATGATAACCAGTTGGCATATTTAGAGTTGTAAAAGCCCTGGGAAAATATTTTTTCCTGAAGTCTTCTCATTGCTACTCAGGAATTTTTCCATGAAGAATTAAAGGTTAATGGTTTAAATAATTAGTTTAGTTCTAATTCTTAGTTTAATTCTAAGTAAATATAGGTGTGTACAATAAAATAGCATTTATATATTCTCGTATATTTTTCGAATAGAAGTAAAAGCAGATGGCTGCTTTGAAAATCTTTTTAATTAAAACAGATTTCACAAGTTATTTTATGTTCAATATCTTTCATATTTAATTTTGTTGAAAGATTATATTTAAAATTTTAAGGCTAGCCCATTGAAATAGTTCTTTGCAAGTAAAGAGTTTTATGATGTGCTGAGTTTATGACTTGGGGTTTTTACATTTAGAAATAGAAGTGTAGTTATATTCTAGTTTCTATAATTGTACAAAGCAATAGGTTTTCTGATAATGCAGGGAAGAGTTTCTCATATTTTTCTTCAGTCAAGCATTTTTGATTAGAAGACCTGGCAAAAGTGTGTTCTAGAGGTGTATCCCAAGTTTAGCGTTTTGTGAAAGTAGTTTCTCCAAACTGTTAGCATTTTAGATACTTTCTGGAGGCGTAGGGTCTAGCTGGGAACTCAGTATGAGACTGGCCAACCTTAGGTCATTGTAGCTTGGCTAGCTTGGCAATATTTGATAACTAGGAACTAGTGGTATTTTTGCTGTCAGGTGGTGGCAGACAGAAGTTCAAATGGAAACATCCTTGTTCTAGTTGTCAGATGACTGTTTGGTCTTTTTTTTTCCACTTCTTCGAGCCTGCCCTTAACAGCTTAGCTTGTATCTTTATCTTCAGTAACCACCCTTTGTGTTTTGCCCTTGAGCTACAGCTAAGGTACAAGGAGTGGCTGGGGGCTAATCCTTCACCAGATGTGGTTTGTATGTGTGAAGACTGTTGGTCACAAGTTTGACTTTCTGCACTAACCTTTTTTTGTTTCCTTTGTGACTTGCAAATTCAATGCAGATGTTGATTGCGTTTCAAAATCTAGATGTTTTCACATGGAGACTACCACTGAATCTTCTCAACCTTTAGATTATAAAATCACTCCAAGGAAAACTTAAGTTTGAAAGCAATGAAGAAATTCTAGAGTAATGTTTTTCATCTAGTACCCTCATTGTATTTGTAGTACAGGTAGGACTTATCTGTTCATCATGAGGAATGCATCTTTTTAGTGGAAGGCAATTCTAACCCAACAGGGATTGTTGCCAACACAGGTAGTTAATCTTTTCTCAGGGGAATCAAATTGAAGGAATTAGTCAGATTTAAAGAAGTCATTAACATTTAATGACTGTCTGGTAAGTTACCAATTTATCTCAAGGAAAAACTACCATCAGAAGTTTGGAAAAAGACAGTTAATCCAGTCCTGTTATCCTTGTTGTGCTCCAAATAGCAGTTGGCGAACTGTATGGCTCACAGGCCAAATCCGACCTGTTGCCTGCATTTGTGTGGCCTGTGAGATTAAGGAAGGATTTTACATTTTTAAATAGTTGGGAACAAATTAAAAGAAGATTTTATGGAAGTTATATGAAATTCAAATATCAGAGTCCATAAATACAGGTGTGTTGGAACATAACCCTATTCATTTGTTTATATTTATTATCTGGTCCTTTACCAAAAAAAAAAAAAAAAGCTTGCTGACCCCTGATTTAGAGGAAACAGACATAATTTCCTAGGTTCACCATTTATCTTAACTTCTTACAGTGTTATATCCTGAGATTTCTGCTTTGATTCCTTCCTTTCCCTCCTTTTTCTATACTGTACCTTTGCCTTCGTATGGTTTGCCTTTCTTTGGTAGCAAGCCGAGAACTCTGGCATTTTGTGCTTTTCTGTGCTGGTTATAGCCTCCTGGATGTTCCCATGACACTGCTAACTCGGTTTGGTTCAAACTCGGTGAGTTGCCTACCCCCAGACTCGCCCGAGTTGTTGCTGTTTGTGGCTCCTGTTTTCTGTCACACGGGGCTAAACCAGTCCGACTCTTGGTTCCCGCAGTCTCATTCCCATATAGTCTCTTCTCTGCCCTAGCTGAGCTACTTAGGTTCCTCGCTTGGGTTCTTGCACTTTCTTAGTTGATCTCTCTAACGTACTGCTGAGGGGAGGGTAATCAATGCCTATTAAATATGTTTTCTGGGGTGCAAAAATACAAGTTTTTGAAATACTTTTAAAGAATTAAACTGGGATGCATTTTTAGGGAAATAATACAAACCATTGTATAGTGATGCCTTTTTGATTACTTCATCACCTCCCCATGTCAGTTGACTGTGTCAACACCATTGCCAAATTACAGCACATTCAGATATGTGCTCTTTCTCAGAGATACTTGGAATGAAGTCTGGCATTCAACGCCACCTGTGATACGACTCATCTTTTTTTTTTTTAACCTCATCTTTTAATTTCTTTCATTCTCCATTTTTGTACAGTACTGAGTAAAGAAAATTGCTGTATATCCCTATAAATATCATTCCCTTCTATTTCCTTTGGTGCCTGTGTGATACTGCTTTTCTTGGAATGATCATCTCCAAGAAAACATGCCTCAAGTTCATTTTGACTCTTTTGGTATATGAAACAAATACTGGGGACCTGCCCTGTTTTGAATTGTAATCTTTCCTTTGAACTTGCATGGTGTGTTTCTGTGTCTTATCCCGTGGACAGCTTTCTCGTTAGTGTTACAGTTTATTGGTGAATGTTTCATATCTGCTTTGGTAGGTTACATGTGCTTGAGGGACAGGTCTGTTTCAGGTCTGCTCTGCTTTACCCACAAGGTTGATGCTTATTTAGCTTCCTTGGGGATTCCTGTTCTCATCAGTCTAAAGCAGTTCTTGACTATGAGACAGCATGCTGACCTCTGGTGCTAGTAAGTTGCTTTTAGATCAGTACACATTGCATTGAGGGAGTTGTATGCTTACCAGAAGTTGTGTTGGTTTCCACGACTGTTTCACGGCAGGTAATCTTGCTTTTATAATATAATAGTTTAAATATGTAAACTGATGAAATGAGTGCAAACTTTTTTTTTTCTCTCCTGAAAACCAAGTTGGATTCTTTGGAAAAAAACATGCTGAAGGTGAGTCCCTAAAATAATGACTGTAGAATCAGGTATAGTTGTCATAAAGTTTTGGAAAGAAGATAACAATAGTCCAGGATGATTCTGTATGTAGACTGCCATACAAGGACTCCTTAAAGCTTTGCACTTTGGTGAAACTGGAATGGAGATGGTAGATGATGGATTTATAGATAACAGTTTAGATCAAGCAGAAGGAACTTCGGTCAGCAAGGAGCTCTACGTCATCAGTCCTGTTCTGCCAAGTGCTTGACCCCATACTCAGATTGGGAAATACATTTATATATTACATGTAGGTAAAATGTTTAAGGTATGTATGATTTTTTTTAAATTTCCTATTGTAGCTTTAACCCCCTTTTTACTTAATACTTCTGTGTATGATTGTTTTGGATACAGATGCTTCTGCTTCAGTAAGTGCTCCAGTTTTTGTTTTCTCAATGAATAGAAGAGCAAAAGATCCGAAATGAAGGTCCTGGTTGTGTTATTTTGGAATAAACAAAGAACTGACTCTGGGGCAGCAGAAAGAGCTTTAGAGACAGTGAACCTGGGTTTGGTTCCTGGCACCTAGCTACAAGGAATAGTAACCCTCTTGGATCCTCATTCCTGTCTGTGAAATGGGAGTGATCTGTCAATTGGAGGGTCTTTGAAGATAAATTGGTAACATAACCTTGGAGGTAGTAGGTGTTCAGTATGTCATTAAGGTACCTTTGTGCGCTCAGGCAGGGTATTAAACTTTATTGTGTAATTTTCCATTTTTCCCGCTTTATTAATGAAGAGACTCCAAAAGGTAAATTTTGTTAATGTGTAAGCTACCAGAATCCAAGACTTGAGTCAAACCTGGAATGTAGCACTTGCTCAGAAGTTTTTGAAATGAACATGAAAGTTTTTGAAGTGAACATGAGCCATACTTTCTAATAGCTTGTATGCTAATTAAGTAAGGTTGAGCTTTTGCATCCGTGAAATGTAGAATGTATGTGAGGGGGTCCAGTGAATGAACTCCACCGCTTGGAACGACCTGTCAGACAGATGTGCAACGTTGATTCAGCAGCTGCTGGTCTTTGCCAGGCTGAGTGCACTGGGATTCCTCATCAAGAACTAAACTATTTTGAAGCTGGACTTTGTGTTCATCTCTGTCTCTCATCTGACCTTGTAGAACTAGTACTCAGTTAGACTTATGTCTTTTTTAAGTGAGGAGAAGGTTGGAGAAAGTGAAGAAAATCTAAAGAAAAGAATTACTTTGGATAGGCTTGTAAGTGTCAAAGTGATTTGAGGCAGGTGAGGGGAAAGCTTAGTATTTTAATCTTCAAGTAAATTTTGATTGCTGTTTGCCGAATTGCTGCTGAAACTTCAGGGATGACCCTGTTTCAGTAAAATTGACACATGGAGCTGGTGGATCATAGCCTAATCGATTTCTGTTGCTGTGTGATACCTTCGGTTAGTATTTTTCTGTTCATTTATTTTTTTTAACTTATAATTTTTGATGGAGCAATGTATTATAAGACTACACCTTTCCATTTAATACTTGATTTTTTAAGAGTTTTTTTCCATTCCTATTGGTACAGATTTTATTTTTATAAAGGAATTAAAATAAAATAGTATTTGGCATTGTAGCATATATTGCTGGAATGTACATATATCATTAACATGATTGAATTTTAAATAATTATCTTGTAAGCCAGAGGGACCTATGATCCAAATCTGCAAGACCAATTTACAAGAGAATGCACATTTTATTTTGATGTATATTTAACTGTCAGCCTCTGAAGTCCAACTTTGTTTCAGACTTAATTTGTGACTTTTTTTTGTACCCGATTATTTTACTCTGAAGCTCCATAATGAGATATTGGATGATACAGAATATCAGGCACTTATGAAGCAGATTGAGAAATGTGTGTGTGTGAGTGGATGAAGAAATAAGAATGTGACTAAGAAGATTGAATAGTAACACTGGTAATTTTAAAATCATTTTCATTGTGTTTGGAGATGGCAGTGTGAAGTAAATATGTTTGTGAGTTAATGTGAAAACTGTTTAACAAAGTTGTCTAAGGAATAGAAAGGTTATGTGTTGAATTCTTTTGACTTCGGTGTTTTAAAACTGGTAAGTATGAATTAGCCTTAGATTATTTTGTCGCACTTTGTAATGTAATTCAAAGACTGAAAAGGGTTAGTGGGCCTGTGGCAAAATGGTAGAGCTGCTACAGGTGTGTGTGTGTGTGCACGCGCGTGCTCGCTCATGCTGGTGCTGGTGCTTACCACTACAGTGTATTATTGCCATGGGGAGTGCGGGCCTGGTTTTGCCACCTTGTCTTTATCCTATTCTTAGCCAAAACTCCAGATGTTACAAGAAGTTGATTTTTTGGGGTTCCTTTTGTCTTTGTTACATTTTTAGATGTTTGCAACAAAAATATTGAAGCACTGTGGATCTAAGGCAATGTATCTGTTGGTCAGATTTGGCTAACATCGTGTAATTTCTGATTTAGATAATGGGTTTTAGATGTTCTTTAAAGACATCCTTAATTGCCTTTGGACCTCTTTCAGCATTTAGGTTACAGAAATTGCCACTCACATTGACAGAACCCATCTAGTTAATTGACCATTGATTTACAATAGGACTAATAGTAAATGGCAAACACATCCAGGTCTTTAAAAGAAGTATCAGTTTATATCTAGTTTTGGACTAGTGGATTATGTATGCCCATTTAGGCCAAGTGTACATACAGACTTCAAAGAGTCGCACAAAGACTGCGGTATGACTTAGTGTGAACTGTCAGAAATTGGTATTTGTAGTTCACTTTCTCTTTAGATGTCTGGGTGATTGCTTATTTTAAGGATTCCTTAGTACAGTTTGGTTTACATCTGCTGTACTGAAGTCCTACAGGTTTGAAATACTGCTTCTTGAAAGAGTTTGCTTTATCTAGAAGATGACATTTTCCCTCAGGGTATATCAGGGTAATTCACGTTAGCTTACATGATCCTTGGAATATAGTATTACTATGAAAAAAAATTAGGTGTTTCTCTAGTCAGAGTGTAGAACAAGGGGATGATGTGGCATTACAATTTTTGGCCAGGCTTCATGTTTCCATAGAACGGAAGCCAAATCATTACCCTGACTGACTTTCCCTTTTTGTCTTTGTTACTTCCCCACTCCCACTCCAGGTACTCAATAGCAGATTGCAAATAAACTCAGGTCCAGTTTGTTCTTCCCTACCTTTCAAGTCCAGGGTACAATTGACTTGTTCCCACTCATCTCCCCTATCATTTTTATTATGATTACAGTGCCCTAGTTAAGGGAATCCCTACCCACTTTGGGAACATTTCAGTAGAGATTGACATGGATGAGAGCTTAAAAATGGAATTGCAAGTGAAAGCAGAGACTTCTTAAAACCTCCATCTGAAGCACTCAATGCTCATAAACTGGCATTTGCCTGTTTCTGCCCTAGCTTCAAGAATTCCTGGTTTTGAATTCCCTGGCAGTCCAGTTGTTAGGACTCCGAGCTATCACTGCTGAGTGTGCAGGTTTGATGTCTGGCCAGGGAACGAAGATCCTACAAGCCCCGTGGTGCAGCCAAAAAAATTAAAAATTCCTGGTTTTGTCTTTGTTTAGACTTCGATGTTTAAAGTGTCTCCTTGGCTATTAAAATGCTTTGATTTTTGTCAGGTGTAGAAGCCCGAGGGCAGCTCTAACAGCCAGGTTGCTGTGGAAGTAGTTCAGTACAGGGACACCTTGGCTGGGTGGTGGTCAGTTAAGTCTGGAGGTAGGATCTTTGTCAAGCATGTATTAGAGGAAAGGTGTACTTCAGTGTCCTTTTAAGAAAGTTGGCTTCAACCAAGGTAAATATATAACCCAGTAGTAGGTGGCTTTGATTCTCATTCTTTTGTGCTAGTATACTGCTTGTTTTCTGTTTTGTTGGCAGTGACATGAGAGCGCAGTTTTGTAACGTTTACGATCTTGAAAACTTAGAATGCTGAGTTTCCATCAGGGATGATCTTTAGTTCACGAGACTCTAGTAGCCTGATTGGTTTCAGGGATGCCATTCTTATGTATAGACTGAGGACCAAGAGTTTGTGCAAATCCAGTTTAAGAAGATTAAAGTGAAGAAATTTCTCCTAATACCCTTTCCTTTATTAAATATTTTATCTGATTTGGATGAAATAATTGGAAGCTGCTTACAATTTCAAGATCTCCTGCCTTCTGACATCCAAGGAAAGCATTTCTGATCTTATTTCTCTGTATTTTACTTGTTCTATCTTTGAAATGTAAGAGAAAAATCAGCTGCATTTGTAATCTGTAAAACCATGCCTCAGTTTTATGTTCACTTCTTCGGTTCTGTTCAGGGCATAAACTCGACCATTCCTTCCAAAAACTGTTACCCTGTTTATGGTCCTGTTGTTTAGTTCTTGAAAACCCTGTATTCCCCAAACCTTTGAGAAGATTAGAAGATTTAAAAGTTTTCTAACCAAAAGCATCTGCCTGAGGAGTCATCCCAATTTCAGGATCTTCTGTTTTATGACTTGGCCTTCTGGGAGTTAGAATCTGGTTTACCAGGAAGACTCTTGTGTTTACATTTTCTGGCCTCAGTCTCATGGAAAAATGAGAAACTTCTTGGCTTCTCTTCTTCTAGGAACAGTTTTTCTAGGAACATAAAATTGGAACCAAGTAAGATATGAACGGAAAACATGAAGGTAAACCATCACAAGTTGACGTGGTTGGGTGTCCTACATCTATAAAACTTATGGCTTGTAATACCTCATCCTCAGTGGCTGGTTTAAGCAAGTTGTGTGTATTGTGTGTGTGTGTGTATTCTCCATTTTACACATGAAAACACTGAAGCAGAAAGGTACCCGGGACCACACAGCTCAGTAAGGTGCCAAGTTAGGATCCTAAAGGCAGTCTCAAAGCTAGAAGCTAAACTTTTGATCACTGCATCCACTGTAATAGTATTAGAGCGAAAAAGTCGCTTTAGACCGAAGGAAGTGTTTCACATCTATTTTGAGTGTCTACCACTATTATGTGTTGTAGACTATAGGACAAAGTTCCAGCTTTCCTGGGGCTTACATTCTAATGAGGGAGACAGACTTAGCAGATGCTGTGAAGAGAAACATCAGGATAAAGGGACAAAATGTGGCCTAATATATTTTTGTTACAGTGCTCGGGCAAGACTGAGACTTCAGCGAGGGAGCGAGCCTTGGCCACTAGCTGTGGGCAGAAGAGCAGAGATGAGTGCAGACGTGTTGGAGTGATTATATTAACATGCATTCAATCTAGCAGGCTTCTATTTTATAGGTTGTCGCCAAGCCTTCCCGAAAGAATTGACTGTATATGATGGTTGTTTAATGCTTACTTTTTTCCCACAGGACTTTTACCTAGTAATCTACCTTGATTAGTAATCCGTCTTGATGATGTTGGCTTGAACTACATGTTTTTTTCTGTTTTGTAGAAGTGAGAATTAAAGACATGGGCTTGAGCATACACAGAAGTAACTCGTTTAACGAATCTCTGTATTGTACCTATCACCCAGCTTCAACAGTTATCAATGTTTACCACTCTTGCTTTATCTCCACCACCCCTTCCCTTTATTCGTTTATTTTTTGCTGGAGTACTTTTATATTTTTTTTTCCTGAAAATTTTACACCTTTAGAAGAGTTATAAGAACCATTAAGTTAACACTTGTATGCTTTTCCCATAGATCACTGGTGATTAAAATTTGCCCTATTGGCTCTTTATCTGTACCATCTGTTGCTGGTATTGTTGATCTGCCTTTCTTAGGAATAAGGACTTTCTAACCATATCATGACCATTACAAGTTTGACATTACTACAGTACAATTGCAGAATGTTCAGTTTGTGTTCAAGTTTACCTTATTCCAGTGTTAGCCGTTAGTTCTTTAATTCAATATTCAATCAAGGTTCATGCATTTGGTTGTTACTTAGTCTCCTTGATCTTGAACAGATCTTGAACCGTTCTTTGTCATTAAAGACAGTGTCACTTTGAAGAGCCCAGGCCCTCTAGTCTGGAGAGTCCCTAGATTGGAATTTGTCTAGTTGCTTTCTCATGATTAGAGATAGGTTAAACGTTGCTGGCAGGAATATTACACAGGGATATCAATGTGTTATACGAGGAGACAGGTCAGTTTGTCCCATTGTTGGGGATGTCACATAGTCATTTGGTTAAGGTGATATCCACCAGATTGTTCCATTATTAATGTACTTTTTTTCCTTTAGAAATTATTAAGTGATTTATGGAGTGACAAACTTGAGACTGAATATTCTTTTCTCCAGCAGTCTTCCACCAGATTTAGCATTTATTGATAATTCTGAATCAGTTGGGGTTACAAAGAGTTGGACACAACTGAGCAGGTCACACACATGTGCATGTGTGTGCATGCACATACTAAATCAGTTTTTGCTGGAGTCCTTTAAAGCAAATGCAGACAGAAAAATTCACCTGTAAATATTTAGTATATATCTGAAAGGTAAGGGCTTAAAAAAAAAACAAACAAAAAAACAGTGCCTTTATGCCACTTAACCATAATTCCTTAACATCTGATACCCATATTCAAATGTCCTAAATTGTCTTAGATGTGTCTCTACAGTTGACTTGCTTGAACCTGAATCGAAGCAGAGTCGACAGGTTGTATTTACTTGATGTCATGAGGCAGCTGTTGTCAACTTCATTCATCCATTCTGAAGTCCCCATCAAATGTTTTCACCTTCTAGCATCAAGCATAATCATTGCCTCAGAACATTACTTCATTAGGGATTACAGAAGATGATTCTCAGATTGCATCATTTCCCCTGAATTGATTGGCAGATTTTATTTTTCTGAGATGTATTTATTTCTACTTTTTACATATATCTTCCTGGGGAGTGTTGTGAAAGGACACATTCTTCATCTTTACTTCACAGAGGATGGTTCTGGACTTCCTTAGTAATTCTTTTAATATGTCCTCAAATTTAGAGTAGTTATCATGCCTACCTCTGGGGGATTTTGTGAGGATTAAATGATCTGGTGCATGTAGTATAAAAATGGTGCCTGGCACTCGAGTTGGGAAGTGCTAGTTATTAAAGTAAGTTTTTAGTGAACTCTTCAAGTGTTAGTGGAGAGGCAGAGATGGGAAAGATTTCTTCCTGCGTTGACATCAACAGGAGGCTGGGGCCTGTGTCGAGGGAGCTGAGGGAGGTGCTGCTTGCCCACACCAGCATGGAAACAGCTGTAACACACGAAGCATGTGCCACTGCTCACGGTGAGGTGGCTGTTGGCAGTTGCAGAGGTGAGATCTGGGACACATTGTGAAGTGGAGCTAGCACATGAAGGAACATAGGTAGGTGGATGAGATGAGATGGTCGCTCCAGACAGGTTTCTCCTGGGTCATGGCCCACTGAGGTTTTCATCTGAACAAAGGGCAGCATGCTTGCCTAGTCTGATCTGCCTTGTCATTCTGCACACTCTCAACCAGCGCTGTTTGAGATTGCAAATCACTTTGCTAAGGGAGGAAATGCTTAACCTACTTCTTGGCCTTTTAATCTACCTTCTGTTACTGCTTTAAAACCCAATTGTTGATGAGTGTATAGACAATTGGAATTTTAACACTCTTGATAAGGTGCTTATTCATTAATATTGGATTCATTTAACAAACATTTGAGCATATAGTGTGTAAGATGATGTTCTAGACAGACCAGCCACATCTGTGAACCTGAGAGACGAGTCTCTGCCCTCATGGAATTTAACGTTCTGGTAATGAGGTGACAGTAAACACAACGAAGATTTATTGAAGTATGTTAGAAGTTGTTGCGTGCTGTTGGGGGAAAAATAAATCAGGATAAGGAGAGATGGAGATGGTTAGGGAAATGACCTTTGAGCCAGAAGGTCAGGGTGCTAGCAGTTGAGATTATAGATGTTCTGATTGTGGGTATATTTTTGAGATAAAGCCAGCAGATTTTGCTAATGGATTGATTGTGTGTGGGTTGAGGGAAAGTGAGCAAGCCTTCCAAGTGAAAGTGGCTCAGTCGTGTCCGACTCTTTGCAGCCCTATGGTCTATGCAGTCCATGGGATTCTCTAGGTTAGAATACTGGAGTGGGGAGCCTTTCCCTTCTCCAGGAGATGTCCCCAACTCAGGGATTGAACCTGGATCACCAGCATTGCAGGTGGATTCTTTTTCTTTTTTTTTTTTTTGCAGGTGGATTCTTTACTGTCTGAGCCACAAGGGAAGCCCAGACCTTCAAGGATGGCTGTTAATTTTTGACTGAAACAGTAATAGTGAGGATGGAATTGATGTTCTCTGAGATGAGGAATTCAGTGGAATAGTTTGAAGGGTGATGAACCAAATTATGCATACTCCCAGGGAAAAGGTGGTTACAAACAGTTCATTCAGTAAGAAGAGTGGTCTGTAGATTTTACTATGAGAACTCATCTCTATAGATCACCGAGCTAATTCTTTCAATCTTAATGTTTTAAAGATGGAAGTTAGCAGAGGACGGAAGTTAGCAGAAGAAAGAAGGATGACTGAGACACATATAGCCATGGTAACAAGGTCAGGTGTAGAATAGACTTTGAGACTTAATTTTTTAATTCTAACACTGAAAAAGAGAATGGAGGCAAAAGCCTTCATCTTGAATGAGAAACTGGTTAAACCTTGATCTTCTAGCTGAATTTTCTGATCTGCACGTTTTTACTTACATAGGAAGCCTGTGCCTGGGACTTCTTTTTGTTTTAATCTCTTTATTTTCTTCATACATGTATCCATCACGTATGATCATACATAGATACTTTAGTTGGACTTTATCCTGTGCATTTTTTTGCAGTCCCTTCTGTTTAACATTTGTTATTTATACATCTTACGTGTTTGCAAGCTCAAAAATTTTTAAACTTTTTAATGTTGATGTTGAATGACTTTTATTAATATTGTTTCTGTTAATAAATTGCCCTTTGCATTAAAGATAGTATTGTGTAGTGATTAAGGGAAGAAGCAGTTTAGACACAAATGGGGGTACAAATCCAGATGTAAATACAAATAATTGTATCCTGGGGTGTTACACTACCTCACGGGTTTCAGTTTTCTTGTGTGTAATATGATCATAATAATTGTACTTCTCCCACAATTATTGTGAGGATTAAAGTAATGCAGACAGCACTTTAAGCACGGTACCTACAAGGTGTCAGGACTTAGTGCCAAGTTTTTATTTTTTAATCTCCATTATGTATAACTTACATGATAATCAATCTTTTACAAGCAAACCGCACTGAGCCTCTTGAATTCTTCCCCATTCAAAATTAACACCAATGTTTAGTCATTGGGATTACATAATATGGTACCATAGGCGCTACAACTCTTGTTATTTTATGTTTTCGTTGCTCTGAAAGAAATAGGTTATTGGAGTTTGCTCCATACACATGTTCTGGCATCATCCAATAAAGGTTGAAACCAGCGGTAGTTTTAAAGTTGCCCCCATACCCAAAAGACCTTCTTCATTAGCCGAGACTTCTTTAGAAGAACAACCAAAACCAGACAGACCCATTGTGAGCCACACTCGGGCAGTGGTAGAAGCAAGTCAAAATGACTGCATCTCAGGGGTGTTTGTGTATGGATGAAGTGATAAGTCTGGTGGTTTATGAACTTTTCCAGGTGAGCAACATTTTATTTGAAGAATTAATTTACTTACCTGGGAAGTCATCCCTCCTAACCCCTCTCCCAGCAGTACTTTGCTTAGAGTATAGAGCTGTTCTGGTTGGTCGAGTCTGCTAGAGCAGGGCTTTAATCCCTGCTCATTCTGCCTCACCTCCTGCCCCTGTGCTGGGACACGGTGACTAGGAACCCTCAGAATATAAACCCTCAGAATAAGCCATTTGAGTTTAATTCAGGGCTTCAGACAGTTCTTATATACTTCCAAAAGCTTGAATAGTGAGATTTAGGTATAGTAGAAATACTTTGCCAAAGAAATTTAAGGGCAGGCTCCTTAAAAGTTTTAGGGACTGTTCTATGACTACATACAATGTCTCCAGCTCCATTTGTAATTTGATCTAAGAATTGATCTAAGTTGTATTAGAAGCACTCGGCTTTTGTTTTGGTGTCCCTGATAAACTGCTCTCATAGCCAAGCTCTGCATTTTTAAGGGAAGCAGGGGTTGGGCAACGGAAGGTCCTGTTTCGAGTATTTACATACCAAGCATGAATAGCCTGTTCCACTAGTGGAATTGGCTTTATTGGACTTTGAATCAAGATGACGAAAGTGAAAAATATGTCTGAAAAGTAGATTTTTATGTAAATTTAGTGAGTTTTTTTTTTTCCTTGAGTTTTGCTTGAGTGAGTTTTATTTGAATGAAGTGATGTAGATAGGCACTAATAGTTGATGAGGTGGTTGGGAGTTAGTTCGAAATATTCATGAGAGAACTGCATATTTAATACATTATTTTATCTATTTCTTTTTTATCAATAAATAACTTCTAAGAAGCTCCTATGGAGAAGGGAATGGCAACCCACTCCAGTATTCTTGCCTAGAAAATTCCGTGAACAGAGCAGCCTGGAGAGCTATAGTCTATGGGGTCCTAAAAAGTTGGACTGGAGAAGGAAATGACAGCCACTCCAGTATTCTTGGCTGGAGAATCCCATGGACAGAGGAGCCTGGCAGGCTACAGTCTATGTGGTCGCAAGAGTTGGACACGACGGAACAACTAAGCACGTAGCAAGCACAGCACAAGACGCTCCTAAAATGCCTTGGGGTATCGTTGGCAGTTTAATTTGAAAGAGGCTGATGGCACCACTTCCAGTCTATGCAAGTTGTAGATGGTGAAGTGACATTTACTGAACACCGGCCTGTTGCACTGGGCAAGATGACAGACTTCCTAGGTGTGCTTACTCCTTATCAAACCGTTGGGTCAGAAAATGCACGAGACTTGGCAAGCCTACTTTTGTCAGTACTGGGTTCTGCCTGTTCAGATGGTACTTTTTGAGCCCAAAGCTAAAAAGATTGTGGTTTGGTCACCTTGAGAGTCGTTGCGTTCTACTCTTTGTCGGTCCACGTGCCTCATTGACTTGATTATGACTTGGAGCCCTGATGGCTTTAGAAATTGTTTTACTTGTTCTTTGTTTGGTTTTTATGGCAGATGAATTTCTTTTTAGAGTGACCATACATCCTATTCTGGACAGAGTGTCCCAGAATAACTTCCTAGTTTGAAAGATAAATTGTATGGTCTCCCTAGATAATAGAAGAGAAATGTTAGATTTGGTCATTATAACTAATTTGTTTTGATTATATTATCTGGAGGAGTTTAATAGCTGATGTTAATTTGATCTTTCCTATTTGACTCTTTCTAGTTCAAACAGCAGATATTTATGTATGCTTCTCTATCTGGATTAATTCTTCAGTTGTAATTTAGTTCATCCAAGTACATGAAACAGTGCTTTCATTTACCAAGATTGTATTCTAATTTTGTGCAGAACTCCCAATAAAACCCTGTTGTCTGAGAAGGAAGCCCTCTCCTGTTGGCAGGAGTGTCTCTGTTTCACGACACCCTTGTGTTTGATTCAAGTTGGCTAAATTTATTATACTGGCCATTATAACTAGGGGACTATTTCTTTATACATTCTATGACTATTACTTACATTATAATTGTTTTCTTAAAAATGCACTATGAGGGAACCAGCCCACATACTTACCATTACTATACCTACTTTATTCCTTGTCCTACATTTCTCACTTAAGGGATTTATCTCAACTGTGAACCAGCTTAGTCCTAGAAATATGAAAACATAAATTAAAAGGCTTCTTTTTAGCAGCTGGAGAAAAAATTTTTTCCATGTGTCTTCTTTCTAACAGTAAAGGAACTCTGGATAGTGTTCACTATATTTTTGTTGTAGAAATGTTTACTTATTAAAAAGAGTGAGAGAAAATATGCAAAACATACTGTATAGTTTATTTGAGACCATTTTTAGGAATTGCACAGTTCATCTTCTGAAAGGCTGAAGTTCAAGGCTGTGACAATCTAAATGACTCGATATGAATTTGGCTGCATTGCATTGAGTATTTTACATCTTTCTATAAACTGATTTGACCTATTTTAATTTTCCTTTTCCAGTCTTCACTAGGTGCTGGTTTCTGGATGTTTTTTGTTTAAATTGGAAAAATCTTAAATCTGTCCACAGACTGACACAGTGTCCCGTGAGATGGGGGCTGCCGGCAGTGGCTTTTGGAGGATCTGAGGAGGGAGGAAGCATTGAGAACTGACTAGCGTTTGCCCTCTCTCTGCCGCCTCTCCTGCGGGCAGACCATCTTTTCTCTAGCTGACCCGCTAGCTGTTCTAGGGAAGTTAGGGGTTAGACCAGCCTAAGCATTCATCAGGGAGCGGAGTATGGCTTAAGATGTCTGATGTGCGTCATGTTTGACAGTGGGAACAGTGTGGTCAATTTGCACTGCTTCCTAGTGATCAGAGAAGGAAGGGCTTAGTTTGTGCCTGAGTGCTTTGTTCTTCGAACGAATAAGCTGCTGTAGTGGCCACTACAATGCGTACTCCACTCCACCTTCCCTCCAAACAGAAATAAACACTGGGTGTTTGTCCCTCTTGAGGAGATGGCCAACGACTGCCATTGAGAAGAGAGACACTTGAAATGGCCCTCGGACCAGTGAACTAGGCTTACCTGTGTGTAAGTTGGAACAGAATGGCAGGGGTGTGGCTGGATGTTGGGTGGCAGGGGGAGCCCTGTTGACAGCGGGGAAGGATCTCATAACTGCCAGCTACAGTTTTCTTTGTAGTTGAGGACCTAATTCATAGTGAAACACTAAAGGTGCCCTTTTAAATAATAATTGCTTATTAGTTATTTGATTAGATTTTATTTGAAATTTAGGTAATTCTTCCTAAATAATATCCAGGTTTTTAAAAAAAATAACTTGAATGTTTCAGGGTCAGAGAAAGTAGTCATAGAAATACTACCAGTTTCAGGATTTGGCAAGAATACAGTGATACAAGTCCCAGCTTTTAGTGTATTTTTGTTTTTGTTTGTGGCAGTTTTACTCATGCCAGTCATTATTGACACTGAGTTTTAGGATGAAGGATTTTAGTCAGTTTTTTTTTAGTATAGTTGCTGTAGTGTGTTAAGCTTCAAAAAGGCATAGAGAACAGTTTAAGACATTTCTATGTGGCAGTATTATTAATTAGACTTAATAACTAATACGGTAGAGCATTTATCTTTAAGCTTTTTTCCCAGCTCCTTAAGAGGTATGTTGTTAAGTGACTAGTACTGTGGTCTGTTTTGAAAAGAGGTGGCTTTAGTATCATTTATAGGACTTGATAACTTTGCTACTGATTTTTAAAGGAAAATATCTCGGTTCATCAAAAAGCATCTGCTTTGTCAAGCATAGAAAAACGTTTCACTCTGACGTTGGGTTATCTCAAAAGGAGAAATCACTTCAGGAGTTAACATGTGGAAGGCATTAGGTTGAATAACAAAATGTTTTTCATATTCTTTCTCAGCTCCAATTATAATTACTTTGAAGGTTGAGAATTTTTCTCTTTTTCCAGGAGAAAACCTGTCATATTCATAAACTCAATTTTAGGTAAATTTAAATGTCTGTTTTTCAGTGATTTTCTTAATCCAGGACTGGAAAAAATCTGATTAATACAATTAATAAAAATATCTGATTAATAATTTGTTACCTAATGGCTTACAGATGTCTGTTTTGTTTAGGTTTGGAAGATATAATAATAATGATGTTGTTTTTCAGTCTTCCAGAAAAATTTTCTCTTTTTCCCTTCTCTCCTTGCTTTGTATACCATTCAACAAGAGAGCATTAAAAGGAAAAATCATTCAGCAAAATCACACCTTCAGTTAGTGCCTTTATCCTCTCAGAGGATCTCTTGGAAATAATGCCTGTTGGAAGGGAAGGAGATTACTTTCTTTAACATTAAAAAAAAAAAACCCAAAACTTTTATCAATGTCTTCTAGCTAACAAAATAAAAATTCAGGGTTGTTTATAAATTGTATGTTCCTAGTTTCTTTGTATGGAAAATCTGGTTTCCCTTTAAGGCAGGAGTCATGTCACAGTTTCTAGGTTAATGTGTGATGACTAGCACAGATGTACATTTGTGGTAGGAATTTAGGGAAATTTTGTGACAGTAGTTTACCTAGATTAAGCAATACTTGGTATTGTGTTTGGGAGTGGATAATAATACCTAGTAAATACCTGTTCTATCCAGGACCCTAACTTAGCTACAAAATACATTACTCTTAGAACTCAACAGTAGTTGAAGATTCATTTTGTTGTCGTTTAGTCATTAAGTCGTGTCTGACTCTGTGTGACCCCGTGGATTGTAGCCCATCAGGTTCCTCTGTCCATGGGATTTTCCAGGCAAGAATACTGGAGTGGGTTGCCATTTCCTCCTCCAGAGGATCTTCCCTATGCAAGGATTGAACCTGTGTCTCCTGTGTTGGCAGATGGATTATTTACCACTGAGCCACCTGGGAAGACTGAAGATTCATTTAGGTGACCTTATTTAGTATGAATAATTAGAGTCCCCCTCCCCCAGGTTGCTTTATGACCTTGGTGCTTTTCCAGTCTGAGACTACCACAGTAAGAGAAGAAAGGGCAGTGTCATGGTGGGCAGTTGTCAGTTGCCAGAGAAGTTAGATGACTTACTTAGGACAGTATATTTTTGTTTTCAGTTCAAAATGATAAATACTCTCCCTGACTTTTAAGTGATAGCATGGATCATTCTTTCCTGTGGAACTAAAGTATATATATTTTTAAAGTTTTTTTTTTTTTTTAAATAATGTCTTGTTGCGCCGTTTTGTTAGACTGAAAGTTTCCTCATCGCTTGGTGAGCCCCTCCTCTAATTCAATCTTTGTCTTTTGTCTTTGCTGCCTTGCAGGGTTGGTACAGTAGGCTTCACTAGACTTAGCTGCAACTCAGAATGTCTCCTCCAGCCCCTGAGTAAATGCTGATGGTCTTGTGGAGAGTGGATTAAGAGGACGAGCTAAGTTCTCAATCCCAATTAAGAAGCGGAGGAAAATTTAAACTGTCTCCTTCAAAGTTTATCACAACCACCACCATCAAGACAGCAAACCAAAGGACAAAGACTTTGACCTGCTGTGTTGCTCTGTGTAGTCCAGTTCACGTATGGTTTCCAGACTTGGCTGGGGTTACTCACGAGTAAATAAAAAGTCGGACACTTCTGTCATTGGACGTTTTTATTCGCAAAGTTACCAAACATGAGGGCTGTACTGGAGACAGCAGACATTGCCATAGTGGCCCTGTATTTTATCCTGGTCATGTGCATTGGTTTTTTTGCCATGTGGAAATCTAATAGAAGCACCGTGAGTGGATACTTCTTGGCGGGGCGCTCTATGACCTGGGTAGCAATTGGTGCCTCTCTGTTTGTGAGCAATATTGGGAGTGAGCACTTCATTGGGCTGGCAGGATCTGGAGCGGCAAGTGGATTTGCAGTGGGCGCATGGGAGTTCAATGCCTTGCTGCTTTTGCAACTTCTGGGATGGGTTTTCATCCCGATTTACATCCGGTCGGGGGTATACACCATGCCAGAATACTTGTCCAAGCGATTTGGTGGCCATAGGATTCAGGTCTATTTCGCAGCGTTGTCTCTGATTCTCTATATCTTCACCAAGCTCTCAGTGGATCTGTATTCGGGTGCCCTCTTTATCCAGGAGTCTTTGGGTTGGAACCTCTATGTGTCTGTCATCCTGCTCATTGGCATGACTGCTTTGCTGACTGTCACCGGAGGCCTTGTCGCAGTGATCTACACAGACACCTTGCAGGCTCTGCTCATGATCGTTGGGGCACTCACACTTATGGTGATTAGCATGATGGAGATTGGCGGGTTTGAGGAAGTTAAGAGAAGGTACATGTTGGCCTCACCCAATGTCACTTCCATCCTGCTGACATACAACCTTTCCAACACAAATTCTTGTAATGTCCACCCCAAGAAAGATGCACTGAAAATGTTGCGGAACCCAACAGATGAAGACGTTCCTTGGCCTGGATTCATCCTTGGTCAGACCCCGGCTTCGGTCTGGTACTGGTGTGCCGACCAGGTCATTGTGCAGAGGGTCCTAGCAGCCAAAAACATTGCTCATGCCAAAGGCTCCACCCTGATGGCTGGCTTCCTGAAACTTCTGCCGATGTTTATCATAGTGGTCCCCGGAATGATTTCCCGGATACTGTTTGCTGATGACATAGCTTGCATCAACCCCGAGCACTGCATGCAGGTGTGTGGAAGCAGAGCCGGGTGCTCTAACATTGCCTACCCGCGCCTGGTGATGAAGCTGGTTCCCGTGGGCCTCCGGGGCCTGATGATGGCCGTGATGATTGCTGCTCTGATGAGTGATCTGGACTCCATCTTCAACAGTGCCAGCACCATATTCACCCTCGACGTGTACAAACTCATCCGCAAGAGCGCCAGCTCCCGGGAACTGATGATTGTAGGCAGGATATTTGTGGCCTTCATGGTGGTGATCAGCATCGCATGGGTGCCCATCATCGTGGAGATGCAAGGAGGCCAGATGTACCTTTACATCCAGGAGGTAGCCGACTACCTGACTCCCCCAGTTGCAGCCCTGTTCCTCCTGGCGATTTTCTGGAAGCGCTGCAATGAGCAAGGGGCTTTTTATGGTGGAATGGCGGGCTTTATCCTTGGAGCAGTCCGCTTGACACTGGCCTTTGCCTACCGTGCCCCAGAATGTGACCAACCTGATAACAGGCCAGGCTTCATCAAAGACATCCATTACATGTATGTGGCCACAGCGTTGTTTTGGATCACAGGACTCATTACTGTAATTGTTAGCCTCCTCACACCACCTCCTACGAAGGAACAGATTCGCACCACCACCTTTTGGTCTAAGAAGAGCCTGGTGGTCAAGGAGAGCTGCTCCCCAAAAGACGAACCATACAAAATGCAAGAGAAGAGCATTCTGAGGTGCAGCGAGAATAACGAGGCCATCAACCACGTCATCCCCAATGGGAAATCTGAGGACAGCATCAAGGGCCTGCAGCCGGAAGATGTTAATCTCTTGGTGACCTGCAGAGAGGAGGGCAACCCAGTGGCTTCCTTAGGTCATTCGGAGGCAGAGACACCTGTGGATGCGTATTCTAACGGGCAGGCAGCTCTCATGGGTGAGAAAGAGAGAAAGAAGGAAGTAGAGGACGGAAGCCGGTACTGGAAGTTCATCGATTGGTTCTGTGGCTTTAAAAGTAAGAGCCTTAGCAAGAGGAGTCTCAGAGACCTGATGGAGGAGGAGGCTGTTTGTTTACAAATGTTGGAAGAACCTCCACAAGTTAAAGTAATACTCAATATTGGACTTTTTGCTGTGTGTTCACTTGGAATTTTCATGTTTGTTTATTTCTCCTTATGAACTTTTAAGGATATGATGAGACACTAACTTAAGAAAATACTAGTCTTTGGAAAACAACAACGAAAAAAACCCCTGCAAACTTATGTAACTGTTGCATCTCTCAGGCATTGTTTACGCTGTAGGTTTTAGCCAAATTTTACTTAGCAGAAAAATCATCTATTTGCAAGACTTTTATTTTCCCAGAGATGGATGAAAGTAAATTTTCAACCTAAATGAAGTAAAACTTATTTAAACAGACTGAATTGTGCAAATGTGGTTTAAAATTTTCCATACCAAAGTAAGGAGAGACCGATTATTCTCACAGAGCACTTAGAGCAGAGTCACACGCTAAGGTGTCACGAGTAAGATAACTGTCCACACTGCCAAATCTTGGTAGGCCTTCTTACCCTGAAATGGAAGACTTGCTCATTTTAAAGTTTTTTCTCTGTCTCTGTAATCCCTACTCCCATTTTAAAGAACTGAATTTGTACATTGTATAATCCATTATATACTAAAAATCTAACATGTGCTTGTGGAGTACTTGTTTCAGGGCAAGTTCGTTTGCCAGGTTCATTCTGTTAGCATGAGCCTATGGATTCTGTATGCTGGAAGAAAGGAAGAGGAATGTTTTCTTGTAGCTGTTCCTGTACCACCAGTATATGGAATGTTGGAAAAAAGTTCCAGCTGTTTTTTGTGTTCTTTTTTCTTTTTTTTCCTCCTCTGAAGTTTAAGTGAACCATACTCAAACGACCACCAAGTAGTTTTGTCTTTATAAAGTTGTGTGTCATGACTGTATTGTAAATGATTGTGGGGGGGGAATGAAGTTAACATTGCTGATGATCCTCAAATTTACTGACCAAGTTAAGATCATTTATATAGTTTGAAAATTAGCATCCCTTAAAGCAGTGTTTGATCAACTAAGCTGAACAGGTGATTCCTCGTACACCGTTAATTCTCTAGCTTTGTTCTTGTCATTTGGTAACATTCTTTATTAACCAGTTAACCTTCCTGAGTGGATCCATTTGGAAAATGCGTCCGGAAATTTGAAGAAAAATTAACTCAGCTTTTGTGGGTTGCCCCACTTGATTAGATTGTGGTACATTGAAGTTGAGTTTTTAGAGTGAAAATATCATTCTGAGATCATAATGTATCATTCGTAAGTTTTTTTTCAAATTTTTTTTTTTTTTAAAGACAACATATGTACACAGCCTCTGCATTTTTGTTTAAACAGTTACAGTGAGTGAGAGCATGAGGATATTTCAATGCAAACAGACCATTAGTAATAGAAAACTCAAAAGAGCGCATGCTTTGCCACTGGTGGGTTGCAGTATAGTCTTTCTGTAGAATGGATAGCATATTCAAGAGAACTTCTACGGGTTTAGTAGTGTGTCCTGTGGAGATTACAGGACTTGTGTAATTGTAGGACCCTCTGTCTTGACATGTCTCGGTATCCAGTTTCAGCTTTCTGGAAGAGAATCCATTTTTCACAGGTGGATTCCCCTTCATGAGGACAGGGTACGAAAGATGTTTGAGAAAAACTCTCCACGTGAGGTCGTTCCTTGTGCATGCTGTCCTTTTTCCTCCATGGCAGATGAAGGAAACTAATTTTGTATCTACTTTCTTTGACTTTTCTGTAATCTCTGATATTTTTTAAATTGCATGATTTTATTAACCTTGTATTCTTTAGGGGAAAATTATTACTTTTTTAGATACTTTTGTAGATTTTGAATCAAAACTCAGTCCTAATGACTTTAAATTTTTTTGTATTTGTAAATTAAGTTCATTATGATGGACTTAATTAGTTCAAAGTTGATTTTTAGAAATTATTAGGTAGCATAATGTCTTCCCATCTCCAGGAGGCTTTCTGATGGACTGAGTCTGTAGTAATTTGTGTTTGAGTAGTATGATTTCTGCAAGCTTATTAGAGTGCCTTGTGGAATTTTTTTCTTAGTTTCATTCTTAGGGTTTATAAGCTGGGGGCCAAATGAAAGTAAGGACCGTCCTCGAGTGGAGGCCGAGGCTGTGACATATCCAACGTTACAAAGTCTGTTAGGAAGAGCAGAAAACCGGGTGTCTGGGTCTGGACTCATGGTTTGTCCTCTTCTCAAAGGAACTGTTCTTCTTTTGAGGCAGCCTTTTGGTGTTTGGGGAAATAATAGGATCTTAGATTTTTCAAATTGCCATTAAGTTGTAGAAATTAAAATTTTTCTTTGAACACATTGCTGTGTAACTCAGCAGTGAGGTTTGACATACTGGCTGAGCAGCCTTCTTACCCCTTCTGTTAAAAGCATAAATGAATAGGTGGCGTCTAAGTGGATTTTCCCCCCTTTATTTAATGTTGACTCCTAATAGTTTGGGGTTTTAGCATCCCCCTGCCTTCTCTCTGCTGTTGTCTTAGTATGATACATAAAATACATCATCTTGTGTCTTATTTGTGTGTATATAGCAGTAGGTCAAGTTTAGAGTACTAATGTTTGTAAATAAGGAATGGTTATTAGCATATCCGTTAGGATTGTTTATTCTTGCCAGTGTAAACATCACTTTATTAGACTGAAGTCCCTGAAGCTTGCCCTTCTTATTGCTTCCCAGTAATAGATAATGTGCTTGAATGAGTATGTGAATTCCTGATTGCCGCTTTATTTCAGGGGACCATTCTTCAGTCTTTATTTCATTAGAATGATCATGGAATGATACGTAGTCTCATAAAGCTAGCAAAATAGTCATACTTTACACTAAATGGGTCTTAAATGATGACATTGATAGCTAGACGTTAACATGTATATATTTTCTTATTGGCTCAAGCTAAGGTTGAGAACTGGCTAAGAGTGATTGACTGAAATAGTTAGCTAAGAGGATGAAGTGAGGACACTGGTACTCAAAAGTGGAGACAAATACTGTCTCATCTGGTAGCCCCAGTTCTTAGATTTTGTCCTCTCAGGCAGTCTTCGTCTCAAGATCTGACGAGCAGAGCTTGTTGCCCTGGCATGCAGAGTGGTTATGGGTTCCTTTGTGGGACGTCTCATTTCCCTGTTGAAGAATATTTTGTCCTACCCTGAGATAGTAAGTGGCTTTTGAAACAGCAGAGCCAATCTCTTCCCCAGCCTTTCTTTCCTAGTGAAGTTATCACTCTTATCTTCTGGTTAGAGAAGCATCGAGCAGTAGCTGTGCTTCTGTGTCCTTTGGCCTCAGTCCAGCAGATCTGATCTCCCAAGGCTTCTTTTTCACTTGGCTCAAAGGCGCCATTGTCTTTCTGCAGAAAGAGGCTGGCCTGGGTCACAAAGCCCTAACTCCTACCAATGGCACACAAAGTAATTAACAGGGGCCTGTTGCTTCGTGAAATTTCACATTTTAAGAATTGAGGAGGAGGGTTGCTACTCAATTCTCTAACCTGAAGCTGAGTAGGGGCTTGAAAGTCTTGTCCAGGGTGGTTAGAACCTTTAAGTCTCTACATTTCTCAGTCCATTGTTACCTTCTGTATATTGGGTTTTGTGGATCCTCTCTCTTTAGAGATCACGTAATACAAGTTACTTTCATTCTTCACCACCCTGTAGACCTGCTGTATTATTAGCTATTAAAAACTTAGACCCGTTAATGTTCCCCCCTGGCAGTACTTTGCTTACGCTGTACTCCCCTGTGTCATTTTCATCTGAGGTATGATGGCTGAAAATGACCACATGGGTATCTAGCAGTGACACCTCCACATTTCCGAGTTTGGGTTGAGAGATGTGTAAAGGCCATTGCTGTTAAGTTATGTGACTGCAGAGATCCTGCCAGGACAAGATTTTCTGAAGAAGTCGGAAAAACTACTAGAGGAGATGCTGAGAAGTACCTGGGTGTAGCAGACCTAGGCTTCAGTATTCATATGATTTCTCATTAGTGGGGTGTTAAGTCGCTTGTCCTTTTAATGTTGACGTTAGCCTGAGCAGGCTTGGCGATAGGACTTACTCCTGTTTGTGTGTCAGGGTCCACCTACATTCAGAGAGACTGGTTTCCCCTTGGTTTGTCTCCCCTCACATTGCTTTAATTATTCACTTTTTCTTTGTTGGAACACTTAACATATTCCTATTTTGATCTTTCGTCAGCTTAATTCACTTTCAGGCTTATTGCCATGGTGTGCAAAAGTGGTGCTTTGCCCCAGATTTGAAGGCCTGGATCCAGAGGATGATTCACTAAATAGTAGTTATGTTTAAATATACTAAAATATCTATTAGCTTAAACTGTTAATGCTCCAGAGTTTTATTTTCAGACTTTGTGTTCACTAATAACAAAAGCCCTAATAATTCATCAAAATTTTATTCTCAAAGCTCATTTTTCAAAAATTAGGCAGAAATAGTTAAAATTCACACCAGTCCCTTGGAAATGATGTATCGCAATGTAGAGAGGAATGGAGTTTGTTTTGATGCCAAAAAAACCTTGTTGCAGCAATTAAAGGTAAAAAGTTGGAACTAGTCAGTATATAGAGAAACTCTTTTGTACTAGTTAGGTGTGAAGCTGGATTATGTAAGAAGTAATCTTTTGATCACTACACTTGGTTTTCTTGGATGACTTAACTCAGGGCTACAAACCCCCTTTTCCTTCATTAAGCTAACTTCTCCTAATTTGGTATGTTTATTTTGGTCAAACTCACCTCTGATGGAAGAGTAGATATTCAGTTACTTTGACTGCAGAACAGAATTTAGCTAAGGTTCAAAATAATTGATAGGCTTTGCCAGCGCTGAGTCTCACACCATTATTCACGTTGTCATATAAATATTTTTATTTAAACTTCTCTCTCCAGTGCTGGGAATAAGGGTTTAAACTACTGATTCGCCTTTAAAGGAATGTTGTGTGAATTGATATAATTTATGTTTGTTTCCATCTCAAATCCTTTATAAAAGATAGGGTTTAGCTTTTTGTTTCGGGTTAAGCACCCCATTTATCTGGTAACTAATGGCCTTAACCATTGGCATGTAGTCTTTTGTTCAGAAATAAACACAAAGGTTTGATGTAGCTGCATCATTTCTCATCTCATGCACTTTACTTTTTGGAGGGAGGACCATATCTGAGACTTGACTTAAACCAGTAATCTTAATTTATGTAATGACTTTTGAGGTTTGATTTGGTTACCTGGATTTATAGTGTGTTTGGGGAGAGGGATGCTAGAATAAATAAGACAAAGCACAGTGGTCTCAGATTCTTGCTAGTGTAGGCGCAGTGCCCTGTTCTCCTCAGAGAAGCCCTGGATTGTGATTGTTGCCGTGATGATGGAACCAGCCCCCCCTCGCAAGACAGTTTACAGAGAGTGAACTCTTATCAGTGAGGGAAGTACATTTTTTAGTGATTTCGGCAACAGCACAGATGGAGAGTAGGTACCCACATCTTTATTGGAGACTTGTTTTGACCCTGATAAATTCACCTTGTCCCCTAGTGCTGCTGGATAAAGGAGTGTTTACTTTTTTTTATTGCCTCTGGACAAACTTGTCTGGATAATTTTTCAGTATATCAATGTCGCCTATACCTCTGTAAGTGGAATGTTCACTAATAACTCACTTTTTTGTTTTAGTAGTTGGAAACTGAAATTAAGCTCATTGCTATCTAGAGTATTGATATCCCAAATTGGCACAGGCCATTCTGTAGGGTATTCCTTAATGTAATCAGCTTCTGAAATTTATGTTTTGATTAGTGCCTTCTGGTTGCTGATATTTAATCTGCTAGTTCACACCTTTCCCTTTCTTGATACATAACTCTTACACAATTCCTCTTTTTAAATTTTGCTATGACTAGTGAAGAAAATACATTTATACTAACATATTTTACATGCAGCCTTTATTTAGGTTCAAAGAACCAGGTAGGTCTAGCTTGTGTTGCAGCTTAAATGTTATTTATTCATCTGTGTTTGTTACCTTTATATCCTTAATTAAAGATTCAAGGTTACTTATTCTGTGAATATGTTTTAACTTTTATCATTTTCCGGTGTAGGTTGGGTAGGCATATCTGAGAATATACATGTGACAAGAGTTTCACATTCCATGATAAGAAAAAAGCTTAAAGTAAATTTTATAGAAAGCACAAAACCATGTTCCCTCATGTGTGTAACTCCACATGTGGAAAGCACAAGACTAACAGTATTCTCAGTATCCCACAAGTGCCCGGCATAAAAAGCCCGCCATGGGTCATCTCTGGAGTTGTCAGGACGACCCCACAGTGTTGCAAGCCCCGGACAGTGAGAGGTGCCTGAGCTGGGGGTCCTCAATCATCAGAGAGGCAGTGTTCTAGTCTGAGGACCTGTGTGCTGCTTTGGTGGAGGAGACAGTACTACTGGCAAGACTGCTGCGGTTGTGCTGGGGGGTCACCAGCTCAAACGGGCGCTGTGGGCTCCTCCCTACAATCAAACTGGAGAAACAGGAACAGACTTCTAGGTTTCTGGTGGGTGGAACATTTTGACAAACTTCGGCTTTAAGCTGTAGAGCCTTTGGGTTATTTTTTCTAATCATAAATCTATAGGAAATTTTACCTCCCGTCAATAGCACCCTGGGAGCATGGAGAAGTCTCACATTTTAATAGGGCAAATACTAATCTTTAATCTTCATGTAAGTTTAATAAGGTTAATGAAGTTATTTTTTCATATGCCTGGCTACCCTTCATTTTAATAGAGCAGAATTTGATCCAGGAGTCATAAGCATCAAACAAAGTGAGACATCTGCCAAGTGGAACTACTTTTTGCTTTTCACATTGGTTGTAAGAGTCTAAAGGATTCTTTTGCCTGTTGCGTTACAAGACTAGATTAGATGAAATCTATGAATATGCCTGCAAAAGAAGAAAAAAATAATGTGTTTTTTTGCACTCGGCATTGCCCTTATTTTACTCCTCAACTTTCTTCATCTGAATAGTCCCTGTTTATCAGCAATGAATAAATACATCTCTCTTGGATCTTGCCCATACGTCAAAAGATAGGAAAACTCAGAATGGAGAGAAGTGACTACCTTTTTCCCACTCTCCTCTGTTTCATATATTTATATTAGGGGTAGTCAATTTTAATAATAATATGGAATGAAGATTCAAGCTGGTGTAGACTAATGGAACATGGTTTAGAAGAATTAACCTGAGCACTTTGAGGGAGAGAGTATGGCCTACAGCAAAAAGCCAGCAAGTGTGTCCCTACAGCAGTTTTTGAGAATGTAGCACCTCAGGCTTTGGTGGAGTTGAGGAGAGGAATGAGAAATACAGGGAAAATGAGAAGTTTGAGGAACATCTTTGGCTTAGCCATGTGTGATAAGGCAAAGCAGTAATAACCTGTTAGTCCTGTATACTATATAGAATGGGCTCTGTACCTTTAAATTTTGTTTTTAAGTCTAAAATTGTTTTTAACAACTTAAAGGATGCTTTTGAAGATTCCTTTGGCAGAATATCTTTCATTTCTAATTTCCATGAAAAATTGCTTTAATTAGTCTAGGTGAACTAGGTGGTTGTAGCAGTGTAAATATGTACAATTAGAACTTTCTAATTTCACTGTGAGATCTCTTTTGAGTGGCAAACAGATCAACTAGTCTTTTTTGCTCATGAACTTTTCTGTGGGGTTGTTAAAATGCAAAAGCTTTATTACTTTCTTTTTAAATAATGACCTATTACGTTCGTGTCAGATGATGGTATGGAATCTGTTGCCCTGCTCCCCCACCACTGTCGCTTCAGTTGATGGGTTGCCGACAGTTCAGAGATGAAGTGAGGATGCGCCCTTTGTTTGCTTGGCCGTCCCGTCTGTGTTGCCTGGACCTGTGTTGGCGATCACATGTGAACTATGTTCTGTTTCTCAGTGCTGCTGCTGCTGCTGCTCCTTTTTTTTTGATAAGGTGGATATCAAAAATAGTTGCTGTGCAAAAGTTAGTAGTCTTCTTCAAGAAGAAAACCAATTCCTTTTCTAATATCCTGTGAAATTGCTTCATTCATTCCTTTATTTTTAAGCCAAATGTCAGCAGAGTACTGCTGCCTTCTATCTAGTAATTTTGATATGTAAGTATTAACGCATTTTTAACAGATGTCTACATTGAAAAATGTTTTTCCCAGCGTCCTGCCTCTTAAAGCTTTGTTCACATGTTCTGTGAGAGCCCAGTCTGTGCACTGGGGTGTGTGTTGTGTACATGGATTGCTTCGTCACTTACGCATTGTAGACCAAATGTGATCTTAAATGGAGTTGTTGAGTTATTGGTGAGTTTTTTGACTTGTAAACTGATTTTCCAGTGTACGCTTCATTGTCTGCAGTGTTTTTTTTTTTTTTTTTTTAAGGTTTGACTTATCAAGTCCATCTCATTGTACAATGTTTTAGTTGCGAATAGAAAGTAGAATTTGGTATAAACCAGGTAACTTCCATATTGAAAGGCATACAATTGAAATTGTAGATTTAGGATTGTTAACCATACATGACAATTCTAACTTGACTATTCTAACCTATTGTATACAATCTGATTTTTTAAATTGTAGACATGTATGATCTTGGTTTAATGTGTTTTTAAAAGTGTTATTGTTTAAAAAAAATGAAAAAAAATTAAGCAAATCTGCTAAAGAGCTGTCAGTTTTCATTACTGACTCTGTAAAATACACTGTTCTTTGTGTACTGTGTGTTATTTTGCCAGCTGCTGCATTAGCCTTTAAAAGTATTTGGAAACTTAAGATGAACTACATTTCTTGCAAAGTATATTCCTTTCTGTGGTATTTTGTCCTGTAACTGAAGTATAGTAATTATTTTATGGAAACGTTAGCACTTCTGTACCGACTTTGAATAAAATGAAAAATTTACATTTCTGTGACTGAGTATTTTCAGTACGAACGCACGTCCGTCCTCGAGGCTGTGTCTCAGTTCCTTTTCTCTTGGCTCATAAAGTGTTCCAGTGCGTTTCCCCTACCATTTTTTGCTCTTCTTTACCTTGGTAAGCATGGACTAGCAAGTATTAACTGAGAATATAAAACATGGAGTAAATAAAAATATGCTCAGTGTTTTCACTTCTAATTCTGAAATAATTGCAGATTGTAGGACAGTTGTAACGATAGTGTGAAGAACCCAGGAATCATTTTCATCCAGATTTATAGTAGTTAACATTTGGCCGCAGCTGCATTGTCATTTCTCTCATCACTTTTGTGAACCATTTGAAAACATAAGTTGCAGACCTCACTCTCCTTTACCCTTTGGTACTTGGGGATATAGTTCTTAAAACAAGGACAGTCACCCATATAATCATAATTATCGAAATATGAAAACAGTGATACAATATTTTAAGCTAAAGTCTTTATTTAGATGTTACTCTGTTAAATGTCTTTTATAGCAACTTTTTTTTTTTTTTTAAACTTTGGAAACCAGTTCATTGCATTTAGCTTTAATGTCTATCTCTTTTAGTCTGAAATAGTTTCTCAGCTGTTCTTTTTGTCTTTGTAGTACTGATATTTTTGAAGTTTAAATGCCAGTCATTTCGTGAATTCCACTCCTATTTAGGGCTGTTCTCCTCATGACTTGACTCACTGCATTTTGGGCTACATTTTGACTACAACATAAGCAATAATAATAGGTCCACAAAGCCTCACATTGGGAGGTGTGTGATGTGTTGTCTCATTATTGTTGACATTAACTTTGATACTTGATTCAAGTGGTACCTACTACGTCTCTCCACTGTCTAGTTAACATTTTCCCTTTTGGTAATAAGTAAGCTGTGGGGGAGATAACTGTATTTATCTCCCTAATAAACTCTAATTTGGGCTTCCCTGATAGCTCAGCTGGTAAAGAATCCGCCTGCAATGCAGGAGACCTGGGTTTGATCCCTGGGTTGGGAAGATCCCCTGGAGAATGCAAAGGCTACCCACTTCAGTATTCTGGCCTGGAGAATTCCGTGGACTATATAGACCATGGGGTCGCAAAGAGCTGGACATGACTGAGTGGCTTTCACAGAGTTCACATAAATAACGTACTATTCCTCATCAAACTTTGCCCATAGTTTTAGCATCCACTGATAATTCTTGCCTGAGCAAGTTATTCCTGTGGTGGTGTAAAACAGTGATTTTTCTTTTTTCTTTTTTAACTATACTGAAATCAAGAATTTCCTCTTTTCCCCATTTATTTATCAGTTTGAACTCATGTATTACCTTGTCTAGTAGGTTATGATTCATTACTGTCATTGTTTTGCTCAGATGTTTTCAGATTTAGCTAGCAGGTGTCTCTTCAGGCTAGTTTGTGTTCTCTGTGGCACATTCCATTGTTTCTTGAGTACTTACTGGCACAGTGGTAAAAGAATCCGCCTGACAATGCAGGAGACATGAGATGTGGGTTTGATCCCCGGGTTGGGAAGATCTCTTAGTGGAGGAAATGGCAACCCATTCCAGTATTCTTGCCTGGAGAATCCCCTGGACAGAGGAGCCTGGAGGGCTACAGTTCATGGGATTGCAAAGAGTCAGACACAACTGAGTGTGCATGATACTGCCTCTTACAGCTGTACCTGGGTCCTCCAGTCCATGTACTTCTTTGTTTTATCCACTCCAGAGAATCAGCCTCCAAACATGCATCTAGGGATCCAACTACTCCATAAACTTTCAAGCAATTTTATTTTCGTTCCCAACTCACCCCCATTTTCAGAGCTGTACTCAGTGTTGCCAGTCCCCACGACTTTGGGGGGAATTCTACAGTGTAAACATGGTTGACTCTTGATTTTCCCCACTGGTGCTTTTTCTCCACTTGCTTTCTTTTTCCTAAAGTCATATTGCTGTTTTCCCCTCCTCTCCCTCATTCTCATAGAGTTGTGTGTTAACAACAACACTGTTTTACAGGAGTTCTCATAGGTTTTCAAGAGGGGGTGTAATATGCTTCTGTTGAGTCCTCCCAACTTGCTGGGGAATCCTGTTATTCACTCTTAGCTTTTGAAGCTCGAAATTTCAGGGCCTGTTGCCCATTTCTGCCTTATCCTAAAAGAACATGTTGTCAACCAGAAGCACAGTGGGAGCTGAGAAATTCCGCTTACCTTAAGAGTTAGACAACTTTTATATGTGACCTCCAAGTTTGAAGGCAGTACTCCAGGGTAGATGCTGCTGGTTTTAGGCTGACAGGAAAAAAATACAACAGAATGAGGTCTGTCGTTAACTTTGGATTTTACTCCTTCTAGCTCTCATTTGAGATTTTATTGTCATGCCCTATAGCAGATATGCTGTAAAATACTATTGTCTCTACATGGGGCTTGCTGACTCATTAACAGTTTTCATAGGTGTTCCATAGGTGTTTGGAGTTTTGTTGTAATGTTCTCTGGTACACTCTAAGAGTTGAATGTCCACTGGTTTTTTTGCATTCCAAGAATCTTCAGGAGTTTGGAGGCACCTTTATGAGTCTCCCATTGTGTCTTTATTTCCACCCTCCACCTGTTTGTTCCTAGTTCCTTGACTGTACATCTCTGATTTTGACTAACAAGATATGCTTAACTCTCTTATGCGTCTCTACCTTTACATACATACAGTATGTATATAATGTATAGTTGTATACATATGTGTGTGTGCTCTTTTCCTTTTTGCAGTGAAGATCTTTTTTCTCCTTGCATTTTATTTCATTTTTTAGTTGAAGCCTTTTTTCCATTCTAGTTGAATTAAGTACAGCTAGTAACTTCCATCTATCTTTCCACATATTCTCTGATGTACGTATTCATCAGACATTTGTCGACTGCATCCCGTGTGCCAGGTTCTTTGGCTCTCCAGCATCTGGTGATGATGGAACAGAAAGCCACCTTGAAGAGGCTTGATTGGGGAAGAGGGTGTCCTGAATAATGGCACTCGCAAGATGTATGTGGAGTGAGAGACTCACAGGATTAGGGAAAGAAAGGCACACTTTTCCTTGGAAGTAGCTGACTCTCAAAGGGTGCTTTGATTTCTTGAATTCCTCTGTGCTTTTAAGCCCTTTCTCTTCTCTTCTCTTTAGAGCAGTGTAGTCCCATAAGAACCTTCCTTTCACCGCTTGAATTAAGCACCCCTGCAGGATAGTAATGGTTTTGGTCTGTTGTTCAGCAAGATACGCAAATCTGGCTCTCTTGCCAAAGCCTGCGTTTCTGCCTCTCTTCGAGGCGTATTTTTAAAAAATTTCCCTTAAACCTGTCGGCTGATATTTTTGCTAAACCCATACATAGAGTGACACATAGAAGGCTCACGGAAGCTAAACTAACTCTTCTGATAATCCTTGTTCTCTGCTAGCAGAGTCCTTTGCTGATTCTTACCTCCTTGGTCTCTCTGTCATTCCAGTGCTGCATCCCCCTCCTGCTCCCTGAACGGTTGAAATATAAGGCGAAGGCCGTGCTCTGAATTGTGCATGAAGGAGAGCAGTCAATAAGACAGGTGCCGCTCCATGCTGTCCACCTGATGCCTGCTCTCACTATCAGTTTCATGAGCTGTGGCATTTCATCTGCTTGCTGCCATGGTAACCAGGACTCCTGCCAATCTTCTTGATTCCCATCTTTTATTCATCTGTAAGTGCGTCTGGAGGGGGAATGAGGAGGACAGAAATGGAAATCCCTCAGTTTTAAAAGGATTGTGGGTTTTGAGTGTTCTCAGAATAGGAACCATGGATACCTCAATTTTGGCATTTCTCCACCTTTTCAGGTAGTATTAACCACAAGTAGTCACCTATTAAAATTGTAATTTCACATTCAGGGAGGGCCCCATTATTATTGTGAGAAGAGTGGAACTTTTATGTTGCTTAAAGTTGGCGGAGAGCATTGCTGAAAATCCTGTTAACTATAGTTCAGCCAGGATCATTCATCTTTAGAGTGATGAGAAGCCAGCCAACTTCCTACTAGAATGTGATTCTCACCTTTGTTCACACATGGTGTGCTCTGAAAAATGACGATGCCCAAGGTTTTTGAACCCCCAGTCTAACTGAATCAGCATATCTGAGGGTGAGACGCAGGCTTCTCCCTTTTAAAGGCTCCCCAGATGATTCTGATGAGATCTAGAGCAGTGCCATGGGGATTCCGCCCTTTTCCTTTGACTTACCCGAATCACAAAGGGAATGGTTGGGTATGGGCAAACGAGCCCCCACTTTGGCCCTTAAGTGACCTCTGAATGACCTTCCTTTTTGAGTTGAGACCTTGGACACAAGTGGGTTTATTAAGGAACAAAACTGCATTGTGGTTGAACTAGTCAAGTTTACTGATAAGTGAAAAGAAAAGTGTTAGTTGGTCAATCGTGTTCAACTCTTTGTGACCCCATGGTCTGGGGCCCGCCAGGCTCCTCTGTTCGAATTCTCCAGGCAGGAATTCTAGAGTAGGTAGCTGTTCTACAGGGCCTCTTCTCAACACAAGGACTGAACTTGGGTCTCCTGCATTGCAGGCAGATTGCTTTACCGTCAGAGCCACCAGAGAGGCCCGTGTTTACGGATAACCCAGACACATGAAAAGCCAACAATAGTGATTTCCTGTGTTTCACTCAGTCGTGTCTGACTCTCTGCGACCCCATGAGCTGTAGCCCACCAGGCTCCTCTGTCCATGGGATTCTCCAGGCAGGAATTCTGGAGTGGGTAGCCATTCCCTGGTTCTCTTGTAATCACGGCTTCCTTCTTGCTCATTCTTTAAATTTATTCATTTATAACCTTTGACACCAACGCTGATATTGATGTCTCTGCACGGACTAGCTGTAGGGGTCCTTTGAACGCCCGCTGCATTTAAGGTAAGTCCAGTTTGTGATTGAAAGGCATGGTGCCGATCTTGCAGCTAACCCTTTTATGCCCGCGCATTCGACCGTGCTGCGGACCATGACTCGACTTTACTATTTGCACTCTGCCATTGGCACAGCGTTCATCTGCGCTGAACTTGGCAGTCGTTGGACACTCACCCCTCTGATTTTTTTTCCTTCCATTCTTCCCTGGGTTCTTTCTATTTTCTTCATGTCATCCAAAGAATACATTTTGGTGTTAGCTTTCCTAGATCCTTGAGAATCTCAGTCCTGGCTGCCTGGCCGTAGAATGGGCAGCTTGTCTTAACTGTTCTCATTCTCTTGCTTTTCTTGGCTGTTGTGTTTTCCAAGGCCACACTTGGCCTTTCCCTGTTGCATCTCTTTGGTCTGCCCTGATTCGAGACTCAGATCAGAGATCTGAGATCAGAGTCTCAGGGATCCAGTTTTCCCTCTCATTCCCCAAAGATGGAGCAGCCAGTTTTAAGCACTCATGTTGCTGGAAGTACAGTTTGCAAGGCTGTTTGAGTAAACCCTGAAAAGCTCTCTCTCTCTGAACCACCCTGATTGTTAAAATATTTTAAATGGATATGGATATGGAGTCAGTGGAGTTCCCAGTGTTGAGGCATAGTTTCAAGGCTTTGACACAGAATTCACAGCTGTGGCATCTAAGAAGATAACAGTTGGCATAGGCTTAGGGGAAGAAATTCTTCTTAAAACCCGAAATATGAGGGTTAGGAGAATATGTTGCCATAACAACTTAGGGACCACGCCCCGAAACAGCAGGAAGTAGCTATGGAACGAAAATGACACCCCTTTCCCTTGGCAACATAATTCTCCTAAAAGAAAAGGGGGGAATGAAGGAGTCATTTCCTAGGCAGGTTGATAAGTCTAGGGGTCCCCAAGGAGAGAGGTCTGGAACACTCAAGGAGGAAGAAAGGACAAACTTTTTACTTTTTTTCCTCTACATTCCTTAGGATTATATAATAATAATGTATCCTGCCTGAGGACAGTCTCTGGATTAAACCCTCTGGCTAATTCTGTTATCTTAAAACATAAATTATGGGAGTAGTTCTGGTCTTTACAAGGATTATATAACAATAATGTATCCTACCTGAGGACAGTCTCTGGATTAAACTTTCTGGCTAATTCTTTTATCTTAAAATGTAAATTATGGGACTAGGTCTGGTGAGGCCTTTACAACCTCCAGACATTCTTTGGATTCATTGGCGAGTGTATAACCCCATTGCTAACACTAGCAAGTACTCTTTCTACCCCTTTCTGATGTCTGTGTCAGAAGCTTTCTCTGTCTCCCTTATACTTTAATAAAACTTTATTACACACACACACACACACACACAAACTGAATTTGCCCTTCACACCCATCCTAAAAGTTTGCTTTTAAAACACCTTTTCATTTTAAGTGTAAGAGAAATTAGATAATGTAATGAAAGTGTAAAAAGAAGAGACTGGAATACTCTCATCTTAGTGCTTAAAGAAAACTAATACAATTTAGGTGTATATTCATGTAGGAGCTATATATATATATATATATATATATATATATATATATATATATATATTTAGTACTTTTTTCTTCTGGAAAAAGCTGTGTATTGACCCTACATGCTGATTTTTTTCTTTATTTTATTAAAATACTTTTATGTCAGTATTTAAGGATATTAGGATCAACACTTTTTTAATGACTGCATAGTACTTGTTCAATCAGTGAAAATAATTTATTGAACCAGACTCCTGTTAATGGACAACTATGTTTCCATCTCTTCACTAGCCTGATAATTTTGTGGTATTTTGGTAGCTAAATTCTTGTGCATGGATATTGTAGTTTTCTTAATTTCCTAGAGGTGACTAGGATTGAAGGTGTACATATTTTAAACTAATATATATTGCCAAATGGTCTTCCAGAAAGTTTACGTTTTTACCAAAAGTGTGTTTGAAGAAACTGAAGTCCTAAATGTTCTAGGCAGAAAACAGCCGTGAGTGGGAAAGCAAGGCTTCCACCTGTACTGAGGAAAGTGCCCACGCGGATTCCGTCCCAAACGCAGATTCCATCAGAAGCTGCTGCTTGTTGAACTTGTTATCCTACACATGCTCCGAGAGGACCGTGGCTAACCCTGCGCTGTCTTGAAGAGGTGCTCAGCCCTCAGAGTCTGGCTGAAGTCTGCCAGCTCTAACCTCGCCCAGGCCCCCTCAAGAGTGTTCCCCCTTCCCTTTTGTTAGTTACTGACCTGTGTCTGCAGTCTGCCTCACAGCCCTCTGAAGGGCGAGGACTCTGTCTCTTACCCTGTGGCATTTCTTTTGGAGGTGGATCACCTGGTGAGCGACTTGGAAATCCTTGTCCTGAGGAAGACACTTGGAGAGGAATGTGGGTGGGCAAATAGAGGTTGAACCTTAGGAAATAGTCACTATTTGAACTGCTTGATTCTCCCCAAATGGCAGTTTCACAAGGTTCAACCTATATTTCTGATACCCACAGACTGTTGTATTTATGGGAGATCTATCCAATTTATTCTCACTCCCTTTCCAGATGTGAATGTCTGCACCTTCTCTCTTACAGCTGATTTATGCCATTAAGATTATTTTAAAGTTGTTCCCCAGTAGAGATTTCTAGACGCCCCCCCCCCCCACGATAATTGTTTCCCATAAAAGATGATTGTGTAAAACATTGAATCTCATAATCATGAAGGCTTTTTCACTTAACACATACTTCAGCAGCTCTTAGGGTGCTTTTGCTTTAATGGCTAAATGACCACTTGGAATGTCTGAACTGTGAGTATATTTAACGATATTTTAAAATTTTGAGGTATTTTCGGCTTTGTGAAGCACACAGCAGAGGCATAGAAAAAGAAATAGTTTTTCACAGCGTTACAGTATTTACTTTCCTGCTACACTGGATGTGTATTGGTTCCTGACTCTTCTCCCATCCTCTTCTCTGCCTTTTAAAGTCTGTTGAGTCTTTGTTGATAGTTATTGTACATCTTTTTAAAAAAATGATCTGTTAAATATGATTCATGGGCAAAGTAGTAGAGCAGTTAAGATCTCAAAAGTATTTTCTCTCTTTGACCTTTAAAAGTTTTATAAGAGTTATTTTTCTAGCCACTTAACCTACAAGTTATATCGTATATAATAGTCCATTGTAGATAAGTATAATCATGTTCCAGCATGTTTTTATATATCTTTACATTAAAAAGATTTTTTTTTTTAGTGTTCTACATTTGTCCTTACTGAATTTTATTCAGAATTTTAAAATAGCTTCTGTACTTAACAGTTTTAATACTTAATTACCGGGAGGACTGCAACTCTTGATTCAATAAATTGTGGGGCAAAGAGATTTTCTTGAGTCATAAAAAATATTTGATGAAACAGTTTCCATGGACTCATACCCAGAGTTGGGCTCTGTGGATGTTTTGCAGGGCTGGCCCTTCACCACCTGCTTGAGGTAAGTGGTGTCTGTTCTCTTTTCTAACCCAGGACTGTCAGTGACAGAGCTTCCTTGGAACCTGGTTTCTTCTGTTGGAAGGTGCTCACAGATTTTGTTTTTCCAACTGCTGTGAGAATCTCAATGCAGAATTTCCAGGCACAAGTCTCTCTATTTGGAAATGTAAATTTTAAGGAAATTATTTTAAGGAGAGAAACCTTAGAATTAAGGTGCAGCAAAGATAGGGAAAGGCTTTTACATTTACATTTTCACAGGCTTTGCCAGTTTTCTGACTTGGTTCTGTCTTCCCTAAATCCTCCTTGCTCCCAGGAATTGGGCTACTCTTTGTAGAGTGAGAAAGCTGAGATGTAGGTGGGTGCTGTATGCCATTAAGTGTTGTGAATTTCTGGGGATTTCTCTGGTGGTCCAGTAGCTTAAGACTCCGCTCTCCCAGTGCAGGGGGCCCAGGTTCCATTCCTGGTCAGGGAACTAGATCCCACATGCTGCCACTAAGACCTGGTGCAGCCAAATAAAAAACGTTTAAAAAAAAAATACTGTGTATTCTGTATGGTTTTCTGGTGGGACATGAGGGTGTTGTAGTGGTAGCTGCATGCACCACTGGTTCAAAACTGTGTCTGCCGGGGAGTCTAGTTTATGAGGTAGTTCTGTTGGCAGGCTTCTCTTCTGGGATGAACATGTGTTCAATTAAACACTGGTTATTGACTGATGGTGCTGTTCATTGTACTCCCGTGAATTCTTAGCTTAAATAACCCTGCTGAAGGGCAAGTGGAGATGCTCTTCCTTTGTTTTCCTCATCTCCTTGCTCTTTGTTTATTATAGCAACTTTGCCCATTAGAGTCCTTAGAACTGCAGGTTTCAAATTGTGATCTGAGGAGCCTTGGGTTTCCCAGGGACCTTTTCAGGGGATCATTGCAAAAACGACAGTGGGTAAAACAGCTGTTGCCTTAGTATAAATCTAGGCACCACCACCAGACTTTACTCCTAGTCAATGTATTCCTCACCACCGTGCAATTGGAGTGTTTTTAAAAATGCCATTTTACTTCCAAGTATCCTTCAGAATGATTAGTGGTCCCAGAGTAGTATTGGAATTTAATCTCAGCAGGGGCTTTAGGGGCCTTCCCAGGTGACAACAGTGCTAGAGAATCAGCCAGCCAATGCAGGAGACGCAAGTTCCGTCCCTGGGCCAGGAAGATCCCCTGGAAGAGGAAATGAGAGCCCACTCCAGTATTTTGTGCCTGGGACAGGTCTGACCTTCCACCCGGTCCAAGGCGTGATCTGATGGTTACCCCATGTCTGTGCATTTTGAGTGATGGGAAGGTTAGTGCTTCACAAGGCAGCCTGTTTCACTTTCATGTAGCTGTAATTTTCAGAAATGTGTTCTTGTTTATACATCAAGGCTGTAATTTTCAGAAATGTGTTTTTGTTATACATCAAGGCTCTGTTTCTCTGTAATTTTTATCTTTTGATTCCAGTCTAAGTCTCAGGGTCCAATCAAAACATGCCTATCTTTTACATAGTAGCCCTGTAAACATTTGAAGTTAGCTATTGGCTTCTCCCTAAGTCGTCGTCTTCGGTAGCCTGAACACCAGCAGTTCCAGTAATGAACAGTAGTTCAAAATTTTAACTTAATTAGGTGTTAATTTTGTTTAGGATGAGCTTTCTTTTTAAAGTATTGTTTAGTGTAAATTTTTTGGATAATAGTATATCTTAGCAGCAGATTATTACAACAGTCCGAGTTTAACATTAATGATTGTGTCCGTGAGGAATTCCTATTCCTGAAGTACATGATCTATTTAGTTTCACTTCTATTAAGTGAATTCTGGATTCTTTTCAACTGTAGTCTTAGTGTAAGCCGCATTTTGGCACTACGTGAAACAGGGACAGAGAACACCTACACTGAAATGTTGTTTCGGTGTTACAGTCATTACCCTGATAGTGAGCTATGTTGTACATGAAAAGCGGCTTCAAGCTGTATTAGAGAAAATAGGAAACTTCATGTCCCTGGGGGTAAAACTGGGAGTAGGTAAGCAAGAGGCCCCCTTGGGAGGAGGTACGGTAGTTTATTTAACAGCTATTTCTAGCGCCTGTTCTAGCGATACAGACTGTTGGAACAGTCGTGTACAGGATGGACTAATGTGCGTGCTCTCCTGAGTCTTACACTGCCGTGTTGAATCAATGAGTGGAGTGAGTGAGAGTTGTTCAGTTGTGTCGGACTCTTTGCTACCCCATGGACTGTAGCCTGCCAGGCTCCTCTCTCCATGGATTCTTCAGGCAAGAGGGAGAACCACATAAAAAGTCCAGGATTGGGATGGGCACCTCTGGGTGATAAGGATATCAGAAGGAGGAACATTGAGAGAAAAGACTTGGTTAAAAAAAACAAAAACAAAATTTTTATGTGCCCCCAGGATATTTTGAGAATTGTGGCATAAATATTGTTTGTGTGAAACTTAACAGAGACAGAAAATTTGTTGAGAGCCAGTATAAGTTAGCACCTGAGGAAACTGAGGCACAGCTTTAAGATGGATAGATTCTAATAATTTATCCAGAGTTGCGTAGCATTAGTGAAGGAACTATGACTGGAATTCAGTTTTTCTAGTTCCCATTCACATTCATTCACTGTTTCTTTTCCATATTTTTTTCTTTTTCTCAAGTGAACGTTTTCGGCTTTCCAATCTGTGCCATAACAGAACTGTGTTTCATTGACATATGGTGGGTTGGAGGAAAGTCTCAAGGAGCTGCTTTCAGATAGGGTGAGAGAAGCCCGCAAGAAGCATGCGCGCACAACCTCTCTTGGAATAGTTGGAACTAAAGGGTTCAGAAGCCTGTAAATGAGAATTACGCCAGCGAGGTCCCGTGCTTCCTGTAGACCATATGTTTTTTTGTTTTTTTTTTTAAACAAATTGAACATTGTGCTTTGTTGAACAGAATTTTTTTTTTTAAAGAAGCCTAACATTTTTATTTTAATAGGCTTCTGAGTTTCACCAAATGAGGAAAGTTGGATGCCTGGGCTCATGGGTTGATTAGATGAGGAGCGGTGGATGGAGAGGTGGATTTTGCAGAATCCCGTCTGTATCCCTGCGTGCTCTGTGCAGTGAGGCTGATGTCCCTCAGCACGTTGGTGCCCGGTGTGTCCAGCTGAGGACCCATCCCTGGGGGACCCACGGTCTGGAGCTCAGCGGCCCAGGCTCACCACGTTGGCTGCCGTACATTTTAGGGAGAGGAGGTTGAGGCCTTGCCCGCGTCCCCTCAACCCAGTAACACTGTAGAGCAGAGGTCGGCCAGATTACTTTCCACTTTGCAGGTCATACAGTCTCGGCTGTAATTTCAAGTCTGCTTTTAGCATGGAAGCAGCCATGGACACTGTGTAAAATGCCTGAGCTGACTATGTGCCACTAAAACTTTATTTGCAATTCTAGTGTGCTGAGATTTAGCCCTCAGGCTCTGGTTTGCTGACAGTTGACTTCAAGTTGATGAGGCAGGTATATAGGACAAGTTGAGCAATTCTCTTCACAAACAGGAAGACTTAACCCCTCCTCCATCTTTTTTTTTTTTTTTTTAACTTTTGGTAACATGAATTACAGTGAAATGAATGTGGCCATTCAAATAGTCCGCCATTTGGCCATTTGACCTTGATGTGCCAAAGTTAGAGTGTGTTTTGATTTACTGAGCTACATTCTTGTTAGGTAGCCTTTCCCCTTTTTTGGACAGAAGAAAATCTTTGATTTTACAAGCTCTTACTTCAGAAGAGGTGCTCCATGTTTCATACTGTAAACTCTTCAATCGGATTTCAAACAAGGCAAGAGGGATTGAGATATATTCCTTTCTAATCAGGCAAAACTGAATTAAAATTTATGATTTGAGTAGCTAGTCAGAAGACTGTAATTAGTCAGAGAGAGTGTGTGTGTGTTTCCCTTACCCATTCTTAATTTGTATAGACTGTTCATCTACCTTATCATAAGTTAATTGATGTAATACCAAGTCAAGAAATAGCATTTTTAATGAAGTGAAATATTACCCTCCTGTTAGATATGAGGTTTCTGCAGAATATGGAAATGTCTGTGAACTAATGAAATGTGAGAAGAATTTAGACTCCACTTGATTAGAGCGATATAAAAATGTCTATGGAGAAAGTGCCATAGATTTTTACCCAGTGTTAACACAAGGAGATTTTGGCCCCTTTTTTCCTCCAAGGAAATTTGTTTATCATAAGGTTGGTTAAATATGTAAATACACATAATTTTCATTAGTAGGAATTAAAAAAAAAAAATCCCTAGTGGGCTACAGTACGAAATTCAAGTAGAAATTTTATTTCTAAACCTTGAACTAACACTCAGTGCATTCATAGCATTTTAGCAGTATTTGTCAGAAAGAAATTACACAGGTGCGTGGTCGGTTTTCTTCAATTACCAGGATGTACACTTTAAGCTTTTTCTGCAGTTTTCTTTTCATTTGATCCAAAACAAGCCGCGGGAAGGTAGCCTTTTCTGAAGCTCACTCCTGCATTTCGGGATGTCTTTGCTGGCGTTCCTTCACGCGTGTCTGACTCGTGCTCCTCGTCCTCTGGCCTTCTTCCCTGACTCGGCTTCCTCAGTGCTCCTTTTCTTCGCATCAGGCTCTCCAGTTGTCATTGGCCGCATGGTCTCCAAGTCAGGACATCTCTCAACAGCCCGATTGCCAAGTCTGTAAACCTCCTTTCTCCCTTTTTTTTTTGGTCCTGATGAAGATTAAATATATGTAACAGTAGAACACCAGACCAGGTCATATAGCAGTTATGCAGCACATCGTGTTGGCAATGAATAAAAACATCCATCTTGTTATCCTTTGGCTGGTTCATTCCCTTTAACTGCTGACTTGCTTGTTGTTTTCTCTCTCCTCAAACACTGCTCAAATTTGCTTGCCCCTCAGACTCTGGTGCTTTCTCTTTCCGTCACGTCTCTACCTTGGCAGAGCAGCTTCTGGCAAGATTGCTGAGTGACCGTGTGGTCCCCGTACTGTGGCCTTTCCTTCTTCTCCATGCGGTTTCTCTGGCAGCTGCCTGTTCCCTTGGTTTCTGTGACAAGGCCGGTTTGGTTTCCCTGTTGCTCTTTGCTTCTCTCACGTGGAATCCTCGTCTTAGCCGCCGCCTGTCTGTGCTTCCTGAGGCTCTGTTGTTGGTCTCTCCTGCTCCCCCCATGCCCTCTCTCGTGCCCTCTCTGCTCCCAGGTCTCAGGTAGCCTCGCTCTGCCGATGATGGTGAAACGTGTAATCCTAGCCAGCCCTGTTGTTTTCAGCTGAATGCTTACATCTTGAGAGGTCAGCTGTTCCCTTAGCTGTTAACAGTGACCCCGTTCTCCCAGCTACCATGTTTGGGGCCTCTCTTTGGCCTCGTCTCTTCCCCCATTTTCCACCTTCATTTATTTAGTTGTGTCTTCTTAAGTTTACCCCTGTGAAGTGTCTCTTCTTTCAAAAGCTTTTGGTATATACATATGCAGATATTGGAAAAGAAATTCACCACACTGTTGAAAGTCTTTTATCTCTGGATGATGGAGTTTCTTATCGTTTGAATTTTGGGTCTCGGTAACAGGTATTAGTTGTTTCTGTACTTGGACCCAAACTGCAGTCTTCCTCTCTGAGCACCCCCTCGTCCTGGACTTCCCCCGATGGGCTCCTGGCTGTCGCCTGCTGTCGCTGCTCCTCTGCTCAGCGCCCGCTTGGTGTGTGCTTGCGTCTGCCGTCGTCGTTTTTCAGGGCTCCCGTCAAGACCTCTTTCCTTCGTGGAACCCTTGTTCCAGCTGCGTGTGCTTTCTCTTTTCACGAGCTCTTTGGTCCCCGTGTCACTTCTGTGTCCTGCCCTCTGGTCTTCTTAATGTGGGTTTTTTTTTGTGTTTATGTCTTCATTAGATTGTAAGCTCCGTGCGGACAGAGATTGGGTCTTACTCACCTTTCCCCGTTTTGGTTTACAGTCTCTTACTTTTTCTTTGGGAGACAGCCCCTTCCCCCCCTGGCTGTCTGTAGTTCTGGTGGGATGGCCGTTCCAAGCGTCCTGCCGAGAGGATGCGCTTTCCCTGGAGTTTGAATGTTGAGTCCTGCTCTGCAAGGACTGGCAGTGACTGGTGCTGACTCACCCTGGCCAAGGTGCTCTGAAGAAGCCACTGGTTAGTCCCTGCCTCCCAGACCCCTGGAGCTGCTGTGGTCCCTGAACTCTCCGAGGCCTGCCTCTCCAGATTTTCCTCCGTATCTGTGAGCTATTTGTATCCTTACAATAAATGTGTCTTTCTTTCTCTCTCTTTTTTTTAAACTTTAAGTTAGCCAAAAATAGTTTCCGTTAATTTTACCCAAAGATCCCTTCCAATAGAGCTGTTACGATCGGAACTGACCAAACTTTAATCATTCTGCTTCTTACACTGATTCTCATGTGTGTCTGGTTTTTTTTTTTCTTCTTCTTTTTAAAAACCAAAACAAAACCCAGCCTGAGACTGCTGCGGCCTTGAAGCGGACGCTGGAAGCCCTGATGGACAGAGGGGCGGTGGTGAGGAGCCTGGAGAACCTGGGCGAGCGCGCGCTTCCCTACAAGATGTCGGCCCACAGTCAGCGGCACACCAGGGGAGGGTAAGTCCTCCTCGGGTCTGGGACCCGTGCCTCTGATGGGCTCCATCGGGAGCGTTGTGGAGCGCATCTCAGAGGTGACCAGATGCTCACAGCCCCACCCCGTTGTGCTGGGTGGCATGCGGGTGGTGGACCCCAGCGGTGTTCTGTTGCAAATGGGATGCATGTATGCTCACCCACAGTGAACTAACCAGAGCCCCGAAGGAGGCATGCCAGTGGAAACACATTCATAAGCCTTTGATTGTGGGAACCCTTTCTTGTCAGCGTAAGCAGTCTTCCCCTGACAGTTCTTTAACATTTGCCTTTAAAACACCTCATTGAGTGACGTGCTGTCCACCTACTCAGCACTTCCTTTGCAATTACAAAGACTGCAGGTAGGAAGCAAGATGCGCTTCTTCATACCAATGTATATAACCAGAACTTAGAATCCCCAGTAGAAGAATGGTTTTACCTACTCCAGCCAATTTTAATCACAATATTTTGTAATGGGATTTTTTTTTTTTTTCATGTAGTATATAGCAAGTTCCTCAAACATGTCAAGGGTTCGATTTTATAGCAGTAACTATCTTTGCAGAAATTCTCTGAGGTCATTTTGTTTGTTGGGTTGGTTTGACAGGTCTCTAAAGTTTTGCCCTGGGTTTCTGGTTTGGAGGAAGAATATTACATTGTTGCATTTTGTAGAAGTAGGTTGGTGGAGACCCAGGAATCAGTTTTTAGCTTTGCTGGGAAAGCCCAGGACTAGATTTAATTCTGGCTCTCCTAGCTGTGTGGCCCAGACCAGGTCACTCAGCTTCTCTAGAAGGAACCCAGGTGGTTGTTCTCCCATCCATGTTGCCACAGGGGTGGAACGGGATGGCCTCGAAAGATGCGCTCTGTGGACAGCGCTGCGTGCCGTATGACACCGCTCTGCATTGCGTGGGCACGCGGCCTTGTGCAGGTGCGATGCATGCGACGGGCCCAGGGGGCGTCTCACCTCACCCCGGCTGTGCCTCCCTGCCTGCAAACCTCCTGCCAAGATTGGCACGGACGGCACGTGCCACCTTTTGACTGCTTCCCCTTGTTCTGTGCTTGTGTTCAGCTTCTGGAGAACACCTCTGAAAGCGTGCCTGAGGTGTTGCTAGGCAACAGGAAATGCACAGTGGCTTATTCCTCTCCACCATCATAACAGCAGTGAGTGATGGACATTGTGTGTGTGAATTTTTTGTTTAGCTTAACCGAAAAGGAGTTTGGTCTTAATAGCCAGGCTATGAATCCTTTTGCCAACTCCCCCCCCCCTCTTTTTTTTAAGAGAAGCTGATAAAACTTGGCCAAGGCTCATTAGTGAGGTTCTGTGGTGAGAGGTGCTGACCAGGGAGAGGAGGCAGTTTCCTCCTTAGTACCTGCTGCAGAGTGCTGTAGGAGTGCTTTCCTCCCGCGCCTTTCCACGCGCAGGGCTCTCACCCTGGTGAGGACGGCATGGCAGCCCTGCCTGGAGAGTCCCCATGGACAGGGGAGCCCAGTGGACTCGAGTCCGTGGGTCACAAAGAGTCTGGCACGACCGAGCAGCTAAGCCCAGCACAGACCCCTTTCCACGTGGAGGAGTCTCACCTTGGTGAGGACGGCATGGCAGCCCTGCCTGCAGAGTCCCCGTGGACAGAGGAGCCTGGTGGGCTAGAGTCCATGGGGCCACCAAGAGTCTGGCACGACCGAGCAGCTAAGCCCAGCACAGACCCCTTTCCACGTGGAGGAGTCTGACCTTGTCTAGGGCTGGTGCAGCCAGCATCCTAGAATTCGCTTCTCAGGGTGCCGTGGAGCACGCTCTGAGAACTACAGCGCTGACTCGCTACTGAGTTTCTGGGCCTCTGTGTGCCGTGCTGGGGTAGGTAACTCTCTGTCGTCTTCATGGGTAGAATAAATTCAGCTCTGGAAAGAGCTCACCTGAAACTAAGCCAGAGCTGCTGACGACACCAGCTGCACATCCCGGGTTCCTGTCACGGAGCCTGTGCCCACCGGGGACTCTGTGGAGTCACATGGTTCATTTATAGTTAAGGACTTTATTTCTGGGGGGTGGTGGGGGCGGAGTTTGTTTGTTTGTTTGTTTGTTTTTACTTTCAAACTCTTCAGGAAACGAGAAGTAACATGCTGAAAGTGTATCAGACTGTGTCTGTTTCACATCACCACAGAAAGCTGTTTCCCAGCCCTGGGCAGGGGGAGGGGGCTGTTAGTATTTTTTAAGCTTGCTTTGCTGAGGATAAAGCAGTATGTGGGATTTGTTTGTTTGAGGTAATGTTTTCCAAAGTGTGGTCTCTGAAACTCTAGTGATAGAGATACGTGCCACCAAAAATGGAGGCTGTGTGCAATCAGTCAGACGTGGGAAGCCTTACAGAAAGGGGTGGGGGAGGCGGGGACTTCGCTGCTGGTCCAGTGGTTAAGACTGTGCCTCTAGTGCAGGGGGCGAGGGTTTGATCCCTGGTCGGGGAACTAAGATTCCACATGTTACTAGGTTTGTTTGTTTAAAAAAAGACGGGAAACCTTGCATGATCTAATCCTTCCAGAACTTGACATTATACGTTAGCGTATAAATGGTGAGAATCCCCTTCGTAAGATGCCTCCATTTGTCAATTTTACTTGACCACGTTTCTTTTGTTTTTGTAACACTCACTGATACTCTTCACAGTGGCTCTTGGAAATGAGATGGGAGGCTCCTGTCGTCTGGAGTCCGTGGGTTGGAGATGTAGAATTGAGTGACACCAGACGTCTGTGGTGGGGAGCGTCATTGCGCTCTGGTGCGCGGTTCCCTGCAGCCAGTCCTACCGTCGTCCTTGACCCCAGCGGCACTTGCAGTGGGATGGTGTTCACTCGGAGAGTTCATTCTGTGCACTGGCGCAGCCAGAGGAGGCGTTACAGACGGGTGCTTAGCAGACTGTGTGCAGGGTGTGTGAGGTGTGCTCACGGCTCGCGTTCATGAAGTGCTTGGGAAGAAACAGCGGACTTGTCTGTTACGCGTGTATCAGTGTTCATAAGTTTTTGTCTCTTCAAACAACCCCGGAGGCCTGTATCTGTGTCTGAAATGTATCTGTAATTTTCGTGGGGCCCTGTGGCTCAGTGGTAAAGAATCTGCCTGCCAGTGCAGGAGATGCAGGAGATACAGTTCTGATCCCTGGGTTGGGAAGATCCGCTGCAGGAGGACGTGGCAACCGACCCCAGCATTCTTGCTTGGGGAATCGCATGGACAGAGGAGCCTGACGGGCTGCAGTCCACGGGGTCACAAAGAGTCAGGCACGACTGAGCGCGCACGTGCTGATTTGAATCCTGAAGTTGATATGTGAGAGCCAGGTTTTTGGCCAGTTGACGAGTGAGCCCTGATGCCCCCCAGAATCCATGCTGTGTTGCCTTGTTGTGGGTCTTACGGCTTGTTGCCTTTATGTTTTGTGGGAAGAAGTGATACATCCTAGTGGTCTTCCTAGGTCTCAAGATGGTTCTTGTGATCGTTGTGGTTCCTCATCTCAGGGAGTTTTCAGTTGAATTGAAGACTTGCCTGCCTATTGCTAACCTGGGCTCCAGCTAAGGGTGCATCGTCAGGGCAGGGGCCGAGCATGGAAGGGTCCCCCTAGCCGGGCTGACTGCCAGCTGTCCCTCTTCCACTTACTTCCCTCATGTTGACCGATCGCCTCCCATCCTCACCTCCTTCCCCCAAATCCGCACCCCTACTGCACATGTGCCCAGTAGGCCTGAAAGAAGAATGAGAGAGTACTTAGGTGGGAGAGGTAGGGGTTCTTTAGGTTATTTGGGAAGTTTTCCAAAAGGAGGAGGTGGTAGCCAGTGTTTATTATAGTATCAAGTATACTACCAGTTTATGGCCCCCAAAATGTAATCATTGTATTCCAAATATTAACTTAGTACTGACTTTGGAAGCAGGTTACATTCCAGGGATTTGTAAGTTTATTGTTTATAGCTGGGGACCTATTTTCCCACTGGAACAACTTGATGGTTAAGTTCCCCAGGCTGATCCATAGGAACTTAGTTTTAAACTCATCATCTCTGAGGGTCAGTGGAGTTGGACACGTCATTTTTGTCCCCCGGTGATGTGAAATTAGGAACAGAGAGGCGTTGACCAGATGCCCTGTCTCTGTTGGCCCGGGTGGGATGGCTGGGGAATCTGGGTCTCCTGGACCAGCTCTCTAGATGGCTGCTTCCAGCCCCAGCCCCCAGCCCCCTGGCCCCCTGGCCCCCCAGCCCTGTTTCACCAGGCAGTGTCTAGAACCCCCTGGCGGGAGCATGGTTAAGAGCTGGGTGGAGGGGGTGGGGTGGGGAAGGTCTGAGAAGGCCTGGGATTTAGTCCCAGCTCGGGCTTTGCCTGGGTCTCTCAGGAGGGCCCCCCGTTCTCTTTCCTATGTGCCTTCACACGCTCACCTTTGTATCCATGTTGACTTTCTGGGAAATGCAAGTTTGGTGTTGTGGAAAATTCTTAACTGTGTTCCTTGGTGTCTAAAAGGGTGCAGCATGACATACTCAGAAGGGAGCCACGGGGGTAAGTGCTCGTTTAGACCCTTGTCCAGAAGGGCAGGTACCGTGCCGGGGCCTGGCATCTGTCCTCACCCTCTGCCTGCAGCAGCAGCACGGCGTCTTCCTGCTGGGCCATACAGCCTGGCTTAAGGCTCTCTTTCCACTAGATGGGGCTGGACTGAGACGCAGAGCGGTTTCTCATGTGGGACAGGGAACCTTAGAAGAAACCCTGGTCCATATGGCAGCATCGGGCCTGTGCTCATGTGTAAAAGAACTCCTCCCCCCCCACGCCCCGGTTGGCTTTGACTGCCTTCTGCCCCGTCTGATCTCACTGCAGTGCTGCTGGGCCGCCTCCAGAGCGTGTGTCTGAATGCTTAAGCCGGCAGGGAGGCTTTTCCCGCCGCTCTGCCCCTTCTTCTCTGTTCTCGTCTGCTGTGAGAGGTGAGTAGGTGCTCACAGCAGAGATCTGCTGGCCTACATATAAGATGCCCTTCTACTTACGGGTAAGCAGAGCGGTAAAAATAACTGGCCCTGTGGTGAATCAGTGGAATTTTACTGACTCGCTCCCCAAATGTGTCTGCAGCATCCTCCAGGAGCGCTGGCACCCTCTCTCTCTCGAGGAGATTGATGCTCCCCTGTAGTTTTCCCATTGGCTCACGTTTCCATGTTTTTGCACTTTGCGGCCAGCGTCAGGCCCAGGCCAGCATCCTGACCCCGTTCTCGTGTGTAGAGGTGCTTCACGACGGGTTTCGAGGCAGGGCTGCTCTGGCCTCGCTTGCTTTTTCGGTGGCAGTGTCCCAAGACGTGTAAGCATCCTGCAGCAGGTTTAATGGTTTTTCAAATGTACGAGACCCCATAGATACCAAAAGAAACGGGGGCTTTTCCACACAGAGGGTGGTTTGAAGGCGAACAGTCCCCTGCCTCAGGGAAGCCTGAGTCCAGCAAGCTTTAGCCCATGCACTCTGGGCTGTGGCGTTCGCTTGGGTCTCTTTCTGCTCTTCAGAAAGGCTTGACGAGGCTGCGCGCTGCAGAGCCCGCTCCCCCGCCCCTCGCCCACCCCACTCTCTGTGAGCGGCTGCGCTGCAGTGGAAATTTCCACCCGTCTGCCGGGGGAAGGGGAGGCGGTGAGCGCGTGTGTGGCTGTGTCTGAGAGAGACAGACAAAGAACATAGCTCACATTCAAGCAGGCACTTTTTCTAGAAAACTTGTAAATGCAGGGTGAAGACAAAAGTGAAATGAAAACCAAATACACCCTTTCCACACAAGAGCATGGCAGGAAGGCAGAAGGCACGTTTCTTCCCTCCGCCCCTTGTGTGGGCCGGGGGCTGGCAGCCAGCTGAGCCTTGAGTTGGGAGGTGACTGAGTGGTCCCCGGGCTCGTCTCCTAGACAGGAGGAGCCGAAAGGACACTCAGGGCTGCTGGCTCCCTCGAGAAACTGGGCTGGGCTGGAGTGTCCTGGTAGCGGCGCTGGGCTCAGCCCATCCTGGAGAAGCCCTTGTTGATGGAGTCTTCTCTGGTCTCTGTGGTGTTTCGTAGTGGAGAGCTTTGTAGCGAGTGTCTTCAGAAATACCCAGGAGGGTGAATTATCACCTTCAAGACCACGTGGGCAGTTCTGCCCACGAGACGGCTCCTCTGTTCCTCCAGCTTTGGAACATGGGCTCTGTGATGGGAAATGCACTCATGTACTGGACCGTTTTTTTCCCTTTCTCTCCTTGAAAGTTAAAGTGTTAGTCAGTCAGTCCTGTCTGACTCCTTGTGACCCCATAGACTCTAGCCCGCCAGGCTCCTTTGTCCATGGGATTCTCCAGGCCAGAATCCTGGAGTAGGTAGCCATTCCCTTCTCCAGGGGATCTTCCCGACCCAGGGATCGAACCCAGGTCTCCTGCGTTTCAGATAGGTTCTCTACCATCTGAGCCACCAGGGAAGCCCCTTTCTCTCCGTGCCTGGTATCAATCATCTCCTGGCTGCTGCTTCTGCAAGTTGGTGCTGCATAAAACCCTAGTGCTTTTCTGTAGAAAGGAGAGAGGCTGGGATGAAGCTCCTGTCTACCTTGCAGATAAAGTAATCCTGTAATTAGAACCACATGTGGGAAAAACACACCTCAAAGTGGCAGCACCACTGGGTTTTGTGTTGAAGGTGAGGGCAGTACTTACCCTGTCTACCTGGCGCGCAGAGCCATTTCCCTGGTGCCACTGAGCGCGTGTCTGAGGATGCTGGGAATGTGTACTACGATTAGACTTCAGATTACTACACTGGGTTTTTCCAGAATAATCCGTTCACTTTATTGACTTAATCACTGATGAGAGTAAATGGGGAAAAGGGAGAACTAGCTATTTGGAGAACTTGATTTCTTTTTCTCCCCCTTATTGGAATGTCAGCTTTGGGGCCCGTCTAGGCCAGGCAGTTAAGTCATAATTCTGAACTTCCTTGAGTGAGGAGCTTATTGTGAGGATGGAGGTGATGAAAGAGTCACCACGTGTTGTGACGTTGGGGGTCTTTGTGCTGACTCTGCCTAGCTGGTTTAGGGCAAGCAGCCCGCGTGGATGGTCTCATTGTGGGCAAAGGAGGGGCAGAGTCCTCTGGAGGCACGGAGCCCCTCTTCTGGCGCCTTCCTTAGAACAGCCCTGATGTTGAAGCTCCAATCCTTTGGCCACCTGATGTGAACAGCCCAACTCATTTGAAAAGACTCTGATGCTGGGAAAGATTAGGGCAGGAGGAGAAGAGGGTGACAGAGGATGAGATGGTTGGATGGCATCATCGACTTAATGGCCATGAGTTTGAGCAAGCTGGGAGATGGTGAAGGACAGGGAAGCCTGGTATGCTGGGGTTGCAAAGTCCATGGGGTTGCAAAGAAATGGATATGACTGAAAAACTGAACAACAGTTAGAACAGCCTCTCGTCTGAATTTCAGAGTGGCCTCTCCATGGTGGATTTCAGTAGGAGGTAGGGTGTGCTGAGGTTGTTTTGTCAACCGCACTCCCATCTCTACAAGTCTGTCCTGGACCTGTGCTGTCACGGGAGAAGGATCCTTGCAGGCATCAGAAGCTGCCCAGACCTACAACCCTAAGTAGGCTGTTGCTGAGCCTCACTTCCTCATGGATAAAAAGTCCCACGGTCATTCCTCAGGCCCCCTGTGGTTAGAAAACGCCAGCAGCCAGGAGTTGGTGTCCATAACCGCTGCATCCCTTCCACAGCCCTGGCAGGACGAGAAGATGTGCGTGGGTCGTGGAAGACTGCGTGTCCGCCAGCACAGCGGCCCTGTGACCTGTCTCCTCAGTCGGACTCAGGTCAAGGCAGTGTGTGCCTCATCTTTTTTGTCTCCTGAGCTTTGCCCATTGTCGGTGGCCACTGACAGGTTAAGTTTGCCTGAGATAAATCAGTGAGAAAAAGACTCTGCCCTGCAGCCACCAGGAACTGGTCAGGGCACCCCTGTGTGGAGAAGCCAGGCTGGACTGTTGCTTTATGAACTTGGGCCGCTGAGGCAGACGGAGATTGTTCTGGACCCTGGCTTGGTTCCCTTGTGGTGGGGAGGGACAGCTTGGTTCCCAGGGGGTTGGGGGGGAGATGGTGGAGGTCAGAGGTTCAGCTCTGACCCAGGAGTGTTGGCTGCAGCAAGACCTGCCTATCTGTGAGCCATGCCTCCCCTTCCCTGTGGTGGTGGTGTTTCCTTTTGGTGGAAATTTCCATGATGTAATAAGGAGCATGGGAGTGGAAGCTGTCTTTGCCTACATCAGCCCCAGGCGTAGATCAGCAGGGTGATAAGCGTGAAATGAGTGTCACAGCTGTGGCTGTGGGCACAAGCCCATTTGCATCTCGGCCAGTGCTTTTGTCTGGAGTTGATTGCTGGGCGAGTGTGACCAGGAGAGGGAAGGCAGAGGAGGTAAAAAGAAGGTGAAGACTGGGGGGCTTGGAAGTCACAGAGCCCCACCGCCCCCCCCCCCCCCCGCCCCCACCAAAGCCAAGCTTATGCTCTCCAGGCCTTTTTCTCAGGCTTTTCTTCATCCTTAAGAAACCTCCAAAATGCTGGTTGCTGTAGTTTGGACCGAGTGGGAGCCATGGCGGTCTGGAGCCTGCTCCTCACCCTGTGACCCGGTGCAGCTCACGTCTCTCGAAAGCAGCGGCAGGGGTTGGACTGTGTCATCTCCGTGGTCCCCTCCAGCCCTTACGTTCTCAGATTCTGTAACCCTTGGGTTCCAAAGCTCTCGGTGGCTGTTAGAATTCTGGCAGTGGTCACTTAGTAAGCCGAGTGACCTTGAACGAATGACTTAATTGGTGTGAAATTCAAAGGAGGGTATGGCGTAGGAAACAGTGCTGAAAGCGGCTGGCGCGCCAGTTGTTGCTGGGGAGAGGCTTGTGGGCCCCAGCCAGCACCAGCACGCTTCCGATGCGCGCAGTCCCTGAGTTGCCTCGCAGAGTGGAGTGTCCACTTCCTCCCTCTTCTTCAGGAGCTGTTCAAAAGAAAGTTCTACCCAAGACATTTTCCTTTCCATTTCTGAAATGAGAGGTTTCTGATCCATCTGGCCTCTGGTTTCCATCCTTGGGGATCCTCTTTCCCCTTATCACAAAGTGGCATCCTAAGGCTGGGGTTATTTCGCGGCATCATTTGACGAGTGCCGTGGCCGGAGAACCCTGCTGAGGAAGCCTGCAAGAGAAGTGACTGGTGGCGGTTGAGCTGGTCGCTGGCTGTTGTAAACACATTCTTTCTCAGAAACTGTTTAGACTTGGAGGCGAGCCCACAAAAATGCCTAGTAGAATGGAAAACGGAAGAAAACAATACTTCCGAACCCCAGATATGGTATTTGAATAACTTGACCATAAGGAAGGGCAGGCTTAGCTCACTAGCGCAAGAGATCCCTGTGTGCTTCTCTGGAGGGAGGAGACTTGGGACACCTGGGAGCTGGTTGTGGCAGCTGCCGGGTTGCTATGTGCCAAGACCCTGCTGGGCCCTTGTTCATAAGCATTTCCCTCCATAGATTACCCCATATCGTAGACGGCAGGTCACACTGCACTTAGCCCGGGCTGTCAGGGCTTTAAATGGAACAAAGCAAAAAGAGGACACTTCTAGGGGACCCTGAACAAAAGGGAGCTCAGAGAGGATGCATATGTCTTTCAAGTAAAACTCCCTGCTGTGGAATTAAGCATGGTGGGATATTGACAGGCGGAGGGTGAGGTCACAACTCATCCATGGCATTCTGATGACTACTGGATGAAAGAACAAATGGATTACAAGGGAAGAGAGATGCCAGAGGCCACATTGAGTGAGTGAGTGCCCAGCCCTGGCCACCAGGTGGCATAATTATTTGGGGGTTGGAGGAGTGGGTAATGTGCTGGGGGTGGACAAGGAGAAGGTAGTTTAAGGTCGATTTTGCTTACTTTGGGCTTCCCTGGTGGCTCAGATGGTAAAGAATCCACCTGCAATGCAAGAGATCCAGGTTCGATCCCTGGGTCAAGAAGATCCCCTGGAGAAGGAAATGGCAACCCACTCCAGTATTCTTGCCCGGGAAATCCCATGGACAGAGGAGCCTGGCAGGCTACAGTCCATGGGGTCACAAAGAGTCGGACACAACTGAGCGACTAACTCTTTCTTTCTGCACTTATTTTTTAGGCTCTAATTCAGAGCCTTAGTCAAGATAAGTAATCAGCAATTAGCCATTGAACAAATGAGCAGTTCTTAAGTTGAGTGATTGCAGTCTTAGTGGCTGCTATGTGGAGTAGAAATAAACAAGCAGAACTAAACCTTGGAAAGTGTGGCCAGGTTGGTGTGTAACGTTCAGAGTAAGCCCAAATGGTGGTCTCCTCATTGAGCAAATGTGCAATGCAGTGCTTCAAGAAGTTTGCCCAGGTAGTGGAGGAATTGGTGTTTTTATTAATATTTCATTTCATGAAAAACCCTTGGTGTCTTAATCAGCTGTAATTACTCCCACCACTGCATCAAGTGATTCACCAAGACTTGCTCATTCAACTTCTGTATACCATTTAAAAATCAACAGCTTTATAGAGGTATAAATGACACACAGTAAACTGCACATATGTATAAACCCATAAAATCTCCACAATCAAGATGTAGTTTCTTTTACTCTGCAAAATTATTATGAGGTTCACCACTGGTATTTATTAACAGTTTATTCCTTTTTATTGCTGAGTAGTATGCTATTTTATGGATATACCACAGTTTGCTTATCAGTTTGCATGTTAATGAATGTTTGTGTTATTTCTAGTTTGGGGTTGTTAAGAGTTACACTAGTATAAACACCGACATACGAGTTGCTCTGTGGGCGTATCTAGGAATGTAAACCTTCAGTGGGAGGGCTTGATCATAATGGCAGGCATATGTTTTATTTTTTAAGAGAATGCCACACTGTTTTCTGAAGTCGGTCATATCATTTTGCATTCCCACTAGCAGTGTATGAAAGTGTCAGTTCCTCTCCATGCTCACCAACACTTGGTATGGTCATTCTAATAGGTGGTTTGGGCATTGGGCCATTCTCGTAGGTAACTCTTTGTAGTTCTAGTTTGCATTTCTCTGATAAGTAGTGGTGTTAAGCATCTTTTCATACACTTCTTTGCTATTGTAAATCTTCAGTGAAATGCCTCTTCAAATTTTCGGTGCATTTTTAGAAGTAGTTTTTTAAGTTAAACTTGGAGAGGTTTTAATATTCTAGAAATAAGCCCCCTATCAAATACGAGATTTTCAAGTCCCAGTGTATGGCTTATCTTTCTATTATCTTAAAGAGTCTGTTTCAAAGAGCAGTTTTTAATTTTGTCGAGGCCTAAAATACCACATTTTTCTTTTATGGAAATTGTGCTTTTGGTGTCTTATCTGAAGAATCTTTGCTTAATCCATGGTCACAAGGATTTTGTCTCGGGTTCTCTTCTAGTTTTATAACCTTATGTTTTATGTTTAGATCTGAGTTCTATTTTGAGTTAATTTTTCTATATGGTACAAGTATGGATCAAAGAGTTCATTTTTTGGCCTGTGGATATCAAATTGTTCCCGTACCTTTTGTTGAAAAGGACTATCCTTTATTTTCTGAGTTGGGTTGGCACCTTTGTCACAAATCAGTATCCTTATGTGTATGGATCTAATTCCAAACTCTTTTCTATGGATCTATTTGTCTTATCTTCATGCAGATACCTCACTGCCTTGATTACCATAGCTTCATAGTAAGTCTTGAAATCAGGTAATGTTAGTCCTTCAACTTTATTCTTTATCAAAGTTGTGTTGATTGTTCTTGGTCTTTTGAATTTCCATATAAACTTAAGAATCAGTTGTCAATTTCTAACAAAAAAGTCTTAAGATTTTGACTGGGATATTTTTGGCTCTTTAGATCAGTTTGGGAGAATAGATAGCTAAATAAATTGAATCTTCTACCTATGAGCAAAGTACACCTCTCCATTTATGCAGGTTTTCTTTTAACTTTCTTTCAGCAGTGTTTTGTTATTTTAGTGTAGAAGTCTTGCACATCTTTTGTCAGATTTATCACTAAATATTTCATTTATAATTTTAAGGTCTGGTTATTTGTTGCTAGTATATAGAAATACAGTTGATTTTTGTTTATTGATCTTGTATCTTGTAACCTTGCTAAACTAGAGTTTTGATATCTTTTTTATAAGCTTCAGATTTTTCTGTATACACAATTATGACATCTGCAAAAAGATGGTTTTACTTTTTCCTTATCAGTCTAGATGGCTTTTGCTTCTTTTACACTTCAGTAAAATGTTGAATAGAAGTAGAGTAGACGTTCTTGTTTGTTCCCTTTCTTAGGGGGAAGGCACCTAGACTTTGACCAGTTAGTGTGATGCTGGATGTGGATTTTTCACAGATGCTCTATAAAAGGTTGTAGAAGATTACGTCTTTCCCTAGTTTGCTGAAGGTTTTTATCAGGAATGGATATGGGGTTTTGCTAAATCCTTTTTGCATGTATTGGAGTGATCACATGGTTTTTCTTTCTTAGCTTGTTAATGTGATTGTTTTCATTCATGTTCAAATGTTTAAGCCCATTTTGCCTTCTTGGACTAAATCCTACTTGGTCAGGATATATTGTTCTTTTTATTAGTCAATTTGCTAGAGGTTTATTGAGAATTTTTTCATTTATGTTTATGAGGGACACTGGTCTGTTTTTCTCTAATTTTTAAAGAAGTGTCTTTGTCTCTGATCTTGGTTCCAGGGTAATGCTGACTTCTTAGGACAAGTTCAAAAGTGTTTCCCTACTTCCCAGATCAGTTTGTGTCAGAATTGATGTTTTTTTCTTAAATGTTTGGTGGAGCTCACCAGTGAAACCATCTTTTCCTGTAGTTATCTTTATGGGAAGATTTTAAACTACGAATTTAATTTCTTTGATAGATACAGGGCTGGTCAGGTCATCTGTTTCTTCTTGAGTGAGTTTTGATGGTTCGTATTTTTTCAAGAAATTTCAGCTAGGTTGTCAAGTTTATTGTAAAATATTTTTTGGGATATTCACTTACCATCTTTTCAGTATCTGTAAACTTTGTAGTCATTTCACCTTTCTTATTCCCAAATATCAGTGATTTGCATCTTAACTCTTTACTGATTAGTCTGAGTGGACTTGTTTGTGTCCGTTTTTCCAATCTTCTCAGTGCGCTAGTCTTCCGTTTCACTGATGTTCTCTTTCGTGTGTCAGAGGTTTCTGCTCTGATTTTTATTATTTTCTTTTTTGGTCTGTCTTTGTATTTAATTTGCTCTTCTTTATCCATTTTCTCAAGGTGGAAGCTGAAGTCATTAATCTGAGCTCTTTTTTCTCACCTAGATGTTTAGTGCTGTGAATTTATTGCTAAGTACTACTTTAGTGGCATTCTCCAAATTTTCATGTGTTGTTTTCATTTTTATCCAATCAAGGTATTTTGTAATTTTCCTTTTGATTTCTTCTTTGACCCGTAGGTTGATTAGATGTATGTTTAGTTTTCAAGTATTTTGGGGATTTTTCTCAAGATCTTCTGTGTGACTCAAGTCCCTTTAGATTTATTGAGACTCATTTTATGGCCCAGAATATGGTCATCCTTAGTAAATGTTTTATACGCCCTGAGAACAAGTATGTGTAATATCTTGCTGTTGTTGGGTGGAGGGTTCGTTAAATATCAGATCCAGTTGGTTCAGGGTGGTGTGCGCTTTTTCTGTATCCTTGCTGGTTTTTCTGTGTACTAGATCTGTCAGTCACTGAGAGGCATGTTAGAAGTTTTCAGCTCTGATTGTGGATTTGTCTCTCTCCTTCGTTTCTGTTAGTGTTTACTTACTGTATGTTGAAACTCTGTTATCTCCACACACACACACGTAGGATTGTTGTGTCTTCTTGGTGCACTGTGTTGTCTCCTTTTTCCCCTGATAACTTTTTGTTGTTGTTCAGAGGTCTCCTTGGTCTGATATTACTGTAGCCACTTGAACTTTCTTCTGATTAGTGTTTTTGCATGATATATGTTTTTCTGTCCTTTAACTTTTAATTATTTTTACTTGACTTTCCCACTAGGCTTGTGAATGGTCACACGTGAGGTTGGGAAGTTTTCTTATGAGTTTTGAATCCTGAGTTTGTGTAGAATTACACAAAATGCCATAGTTTGTCTTAATAACTTTCTTCCTTGCTGAATTTGTTCATTTTCAGTTTGATCTTTCCTGCTTTCTGTGAGAATTCCACCCTTCAGGCTAACATATCACGGTGAGATAGTTACTGTGGGTCTGATGTGTGTTAGCCTGTGTTCAGGGTGCTGGGGGTGTAGTGACAGAGTCCTCCTTCCTAGGGCCATTCTGTTTGAGTGCAGTGAGGCCGGCTGCAAACAAGTGCCCCGTGCCAGGTGGCAATCAGGTGCGGGGCTAACGGAGCCACAGTGTTAAGAGAGGGAGGGGAGAGCGACTGAGGCCAGGCGGGTGGGGCAGCAGGCCTCTCAACAAGGTGACTCTTGGACCGAGATGCGATGAAAGTGAGGGACGGGCCGTGTGGACCCGGGTGAAGAGCATTTCTGGCAGAGGCACAGCGCCTGCCGAGACCTCGGATAGGAATATTGCCTGGGAGGAGAGTGTGGCCAGAACCAAGTAAGTGATGTCAGAGGTCATCTTAGCCAGCTGGAACACTGAAGAATTCTGAAATACTGCCCTGAAAACTGTCCCTTTAACAGCACTGTGGTCCAAACTAAACAGCACAAGGGAGGCTTAAATGTTTAGAACTGAGGGGTGGGGTGGGGTGGGCAGGGACTAGAGACGCTTCTTCCTTTGTATCAGCGTACAGACAATCACTGATAAAGTTATTGATCTTTTAGCACCAGTGAGCTGTAAGAGATGCTTATCTGTCTTAGTCTGGTCTGAGTAGATGAATGTTAAATTCTTTTCTCTCACCACAAGATTCAAATTATTTTCTTTTTGTTCCTTGTCAGTTCTTAAAGGTACCGAATGGCCTTAGATGAGTCCTAGGCCTCTTTTAATTATTTTCTTTGTTTGTGAATATGGCTCATGGTTCCTACTATATCTCATAGGTGCATCAAGTCACTTGTAAAATTCTTTGGAAAATTAGAAGACTCGTAGATGTTTTCACAAAAAGTGTCAACTCACGGTTTGGAAACTTCAGTAGAGTGAGTGGGAAAGGGAGGTTGGGCATGCTGCTGCACTTGTCTATAACTGGTCTCTTGGCAGTTTCTCTTGTGACAAACATGTGTATGTGTGTTTATGGGGAGTTGGTGTCTTTATGTAGGGAGAAGTAAAATGAAAACATCGACCAAAATAGCAAAATTGCTGTCTTGCAGAATGCAGCTGTTCACACATTTTTATTTTATTGCAGGTACTTCTTGGTGGACTTTTATGCACCAACAACAACTGTTGAAAGCATAATGGAGCACTTGTCTCGAGACACTGATGTGATTAGACCAAATGTTGTAAAACACCCTCTGACCCAGGAGGTGAAAGAATGTGAAGGGATGGTCCCGGTGCCCCTTGAAGAAAAGCTGTATTCCACCAAGAAGAGGAAGTGAGAAGGCATGCCTCACTGGAGCCTTCTGGTTAATTCCCTCACTTTTGAGCACCACGGGTAGATAATTTACAGGCTTGGTCTGAGGGTGCTATTGGCGCTGTTGGACTTTCCCGAGGTGCTTTTGGCTCTTGGTCCTCTTTGCTGTGAGAACTGGGGGGTGACTCCTTAGGGCCACTTGGTAATCTTTGGCACCAGCATGTCCTCCTTGATTTCACTCCATGAGTATGGTTTGTCAGTGAGGACTTCCTGCCCAGCAGCAATACTAACCCCAGTTTGAAGAGCAAAGCTTATAAAAACTACTTTGGATTGCATGCTCGTTACTCAGACTGTATACACCCATACAAAATAAAATTTTAAGACCACCGTATTATATGCATCACTTTCGATCCGAGTGAAAGTGTGTGATTTTTTTTAAAGACCGTTGGCCTCTTAGCCCTCCACGGCACCGTGCACCAGCTGAAGCCTCACACACAGCTGCAGGCTGCCCAGACTGCTGGCAATGTTGGGAGGAGCCCAGGTTCAAGCCTGGGAGAAGCCAGGCTGAGGGCAGGTGGGGTGGTCTGCTCCTCTGCTTGTCCTTGCAGCAGGCACTGCCCTTGGTGAGGGGCACGTGCTGTGTGCCGGTGGGAGGTCCTGTCACTCTTCTGCCACTAGCACTGCCCGCCCCCTGCCCCTCAGCCCCGCAGACCTCTTTGCGGAAGTCGTCACCTCTGAATTCTGCACCCCATCACTTTTCCCTGCCACCCTGATGACCTGGAGGCTGACTGCTGTTGACTTGGAGATGCCTGAAGTGCTAGCTGGCGCCAGTGCCTGTGGCCAGGGGCATGCTGAGCTCTTAATTCCGGGGCACTTGTTAGAAGATGCATCTTTTTTGTTGTTTTTATTCGATACTCATAGACTTTTTTTTTTTTAATGTCCTGGAAATAAAACAACAAGCTTGAAGAGTTTTTTTTTTTTATGTTGGCAGAGGAGAAGTTGGGTTTTTGAAATGTTATACTTTGAGACTCAGAAGCAACCAGTCTTTGCTTGAAATTGAATTGATTTACTTAGCAGATAAAAATGCAGGATGACCAATTAAATGTGAATTTCAGCTAAATGACAAGTCAGCTTTCACAAATATTACATGGTAATACACTTATACCAAAAATAAAATGATGCATTGTCTACTTGTGTCTATTTGACATTCAGATTTACCTGGGTGTCCTGTATATCCTAAGTGGTTAGCTTTAGTATAACTCAAATAAAGGAATAAACAATATCAAGCCAGAGACAGCAAAGCTGAGAAGCAAATGAAGTCAGTGTCCAGCATTCTGACTTCTCGGCTGACTACACTGGCAGGGAGGCAAATGACAGACGAGAACACAGCGGGCGTGCTCTAATTTGCCTCAAGCCCGTCTTCTCTCAACCCACCAGAAAACTGATCAGGAGACCAACTGAGATTTCATGTCTGGTCAGTCCCAGAGAATCTGTTGTGTGAGCCTGAATTTACACCCCAGTCTGAGAATTCTTCGCCAAGTTGCATGTATGTCCCTGGTGGCTCAGATGGCAAAAAATTCACCTGCAATGCAAGAGATCCGGGTTCCATCCCTGGGTCGAGAGGGATCCACTGGAGAAGGAAATGGCGACCCACTCCAGTATTCTTGCCTGAAGAATCCCCTGGACAGAGGGGTTTGGCCGGCTAGAGTCCCTGAGGTCGCAGAGAGCGGAACACGACTCAGTGACGCACACTTTGACCTCGGTCTCTGCCCCAGGCCTGGGGAGCTGAGGCCCCAGGTTCCCTGGCAGTGGGATGCCTTCCGTGGCAGGTGAGGATGGGTGAAGATGGAAGAGTCTGTCTCTCCTCCCAGGAGCTGGTGCATTGGAAGAAGCTGCCCAGCCTTTCCATCTTCCCAGAGCAGGGCCCCGCACAGGGTGTCTGCCCGCAACCTGAACAGTGAAGCTTCTGCACCTAGGTTGTTGGGAGAAGCGTCAGTTACCAAGTCAGATCTCCCGTTGTACTGATTATACAGTCAGATGCTGTTAGGGGTGGAGAGGGCGGAGGGCTGGCCTCCGCCTCGTCTAACCATGGCGACACTGAAGCACTGACAGATGAGCAAACAGGTGCCTGACCCGCCCAGCTGTGAACTGGCCTGGGGCTGCCTCCCTCCGTGAGGTGACGCAGCCCTAGACCACCGGATTCCTCACGTGGCTTTCCCTTAAAGAGCCCGGACAGCATCCAACTTCCACTTCCTCCAGAGGCATAAAAAGCTATAAAAAGTCTCTTTGAAGAGCAATAGTTCAGTAAAGAGGGTCATTACGAATTGGACACTGGAAATAAAAGGGATAAAGTGGAGATTATCTGGGAAAATGGGCTACTTCCTGTTCCATTAGGAATTTCCTGAAAGCACAGGCACTCGGCCAGGTCTGGAGGGAGCACAGATTCTCTACCAAACGGTCTGGGTCTCGATGCACTTTCACTCAGGTCCTGATAACCGAGGTGCAAGCTTCCGTTTTCTTGAAGTGTGTGTGTTACGGGTGTGCTCCATGCTGCGCACACACAGTCTGCACCTCATTTAGCCTCTTCAGCAGCTCGGTGGTGAGGCGCTCACTGTTGTTATCTGGATGAGGGAGCAAGACTCCCAAGAGGTCTGACCCTGACCCGGCAACTTCCGAGGGACCGCTCAGATCTTGAGTTGGGGACCCTGATGCCGTGTCGTCTTTTCCCTCCAGTAGCGTGGAGGCTGTCTGTCCTTTCTGGTTATAAACAAGGCACCTGGGTGTTGGGTGAGCGCGTGCCACGTGCCACGGAGGTGGTAAGCAGCCACCCTCAGGGCCTGGGGGTGCTACTGCCACTTCCTTTTCCTGCACTTGCTGGTCCCCGGGAAGACTGATGGAGGCTCTTGGGCATTCCAGGTCATGGGGTGTGTGGAATCTCGTGTCACAGTTTAGAGGGTGTTCGGAAGGAGGCTGGCTAAGTAGGACGGCCCTGCCGTGTGCCAGTTCCCCTCCTCCGAAGCTCCGGAATGAAGCCACTGTCCCTTCCCCTACCCCGCCCCAGGCGCTGATTTACAGCTGGACCCTCGGCGCTGAGGGCAACCCTTGCCCATTGCAGCCTGTCGGGGGTGCCGGTGTTGGAGCAGGGCTCGTGTGCAGGTCATCCCCCGGCTGGGCAGGGGTTCTCTTGCTCAGGTAGGTGGTGGGCGGAGGCGATATTTGGGTGGTCTGCCCCCTTCAGTGGATGGTGACTTGCGTCGTGCTGGGGACAGAGCAGCGAATAAGACAGCCCTGAGGGGCTGATAGTTGGGAAGGCAGAGAACTTGGGGGGCTGCCGCGAAGGGAGAGGGTGTGGGTGGGAGGGGGCGGGGGGCTGAGACCCGTGGGATGCGGAGCCAATCACGTGATGTGGTGGTTCCAGCAGAGGGCGCAGCCCTTGCAGATGCCGGGAGACCGGAGGCAGAGGGGGCGTGACGAGGCGTCTGGGGGGCCAGGTCTGGGAGGCTGATGGGACACCCTCGAGAATAAATGCGAAGGGATAGGAGTCTGCCATCTGAATTGAGCCACAGAAGCTGAAGAGACCAGGCCTTGGGGTGAAGCCACAATTCTGGAGCACTGCCTCTGGGGGCCTCTTTCTCACGCTTGTCACCCTATTCGTGGTCCACTTTGAACAGGATTGAACTTCCAGAAGCACTGTTTTTTGTTTTCTTTGCACGAGTTAGGCTCAGGAAGGTGCAGAATCGGGGAGGCTGTAGGCCTCCAGAACGCTAGTCCCCGGTGTGCCCTGGAAGCTGCCTCGCGGAGACACAAGTCAGGGAAGCACTGGCAAGCATCTGAGCTCCAGACAATTAAGTCCTGTACCCTGAAATGTCCGCAAAGAACCACTGAGCCCAAGCGAGCCTTTTGCTGAAAGACCAGGTTTGTGTTGATTAAGGTGAAATATTGATTAAAAGATAGGCGGAGTGCTGGAAGCATGTGCTACTCTAGAAGAGCAGTGAGCCAGCCATCCTGACACACCTGAGGGACACAACACACAGCTTCAGCAAAAGCTCAGTGTGGGCATTATTCCTTTGCCCTCTGCAACGCCTTGAGGCGTATATTATACCCATTTTGCAGATGGGGCACCCACGTGCTAAGACAAGTGACTCCTCTGAGGCAACCCGATGGCTCAGCAGGTTAAGAATCTGCCTGGAATACGCGAGACACAGGTTCGTTACCTGGGTGGGGAAGATCCCCTGGAGAAGAAAATTGCAACCCAGTATTCTTGCCTGAAAGATTCCGTGGACAGAGGATCCTGGCGGGCTACAGTCCATGGGATCAGACAACTGAGCAGCTAAGCGCACACACACAACCTCCCAAGGTGACTAGAAGAGTCACCTGGAAGAGTTGGGACTGGTCATTTGAGTGTCCACTTTGGGCACACCACACCCTTCCAGAGGTGGACACTGCCAGTACCATGCTCTGAATGACCTCTGCCCTGGGCCCTTCCCATCCCGCCACCAGACCAGGGCCCCCGGCTTCATCATAATAGGAGGGGAGGGTGGAGCTGGGACTCCTGGGATCTGTTTTTAATCTCAGCCCTTCAAAGGGAAGTCCTGAGAACATCGGAAGCAAAGTTGGTGTGTACCCCGGAGACCAGGCCTCCTTTTGTGCTGTTTTTTCCAAACTGCTCTGCCATTTCCCACAGAGCTTTTTTCTTTCCACATTCCCCAAGGGGTGTGTGTACAGGTGCCGCACATGGCAGGTACTGCCCTGGGCAGGATACAAAGATGAGTGGGTCGTGACCCAAGCGTCGAGGCTCTCACAGATCGGGGAAGGTGGAAATTATTCAGCCCTAATTAAAAGAATCACTGAGATGCAAACCGAGTGCTATATGAACAAAGAACTGGATTCCCAGCAAAAATGGCCTTTGAGCAGGCATGGGACGACTTGTGTAGAGCAGGGGTGGTGGAGATGGGAGGTGCCAAAAAGGTGTTTTGGAAACACCTGGGAGCGGGCAGGTGTGGTGTGATGGCAAGAGAGGCGTGGGGTGCGGGACACCCTGCAGATTCAGGAAGGGTCCAAGTTGCCATCTGCTGGTTGGAGAGACCTTTCGTGGCTGCCAAGGGTCTCCTGAACTGAAGGGACCACTTCCAAGAGCCAAGAACAAGTCCTGCGCATATTCTTACACAATGAGCCTCCCGATGGGCCGGCCCCCATGGTGCCCACACATTGGTGAGAAAGAAACGATTCTACCAGTTCCTCACGGAGAAGTACCAGGAGGGCTGAAGCAAGGTTTCCAGGTGTCCTCCAGCAGCAGACAGAGTGGGGTGGACAGGGCAGTGCTTGTCCCGTGCCCCCTCGTGGACCCAGGGGTGCTCTGAGACGCTGCCGGGAGCATTTGAAAAGCGCGCACTGTCCTCTCTGTGCGGTGCTCTGGGCTATTGCCACTCGGGTTCTGAGGGTGCAGTGAGAGGTTTCTGCCCCTGGATACACCTGGAAGGCCGCCTGCCGACCCCTGCCCTGTTTTCTGCACCTGGGCACAGGCCGGTGTGGTCCTGGCAGCGGCACGTGTCCAGGTCTGTTGGCAGGATTGTTTATCACTTTGGAGAAAACGTAGTAGTGGGATGAGCATAGCGTGTGGGCTGAGAGACCTCCATGGACTATGTGATCACGGACCGTTTCTTCTTTCAGCCTCCATTGCACGAGCTGCTTTCGAAGAGTCCTTCCAAGTCTGTGTGGCCCCGGCCCAGGTCCCACAGCTCAGTCTGCTGGGGTTTGGGATGTTTGGTCAGCGACTTGAGAACCTGGTAACTGGCAGGGTGCAGAGATGGGGAGAGTTTCGCAGAGGCCTCTTCTTTGCACACTCTTGTCTTCAGGTAAGGATGACTGTTGTTCCCATAGCCTGCCAGGGGGTTGGGTGGGGCTGGTACTCTAATTCTAGACAGAATAGACTCTGTACTTACCACAGGGAAACAGCCAAGGGAGCCTCAGAGGCCAGCGTGGCCGCTGGCTGCACTTGAATTGCCAGCATTCTTTTTTGCTCTGAGAACAAAGCTTTAAGGCACGTGATTTGGACCCAGACACAAATGCGAGGCATCCCGTTAGTCCGTGGGAGAAAAATGGTGTGACCAGGAAGTCCCTGGGTGGTGGCAAGCTCTGGTTTTGGGAGAGCTGCCCCATGACTACCTAAATCAGCCCCTAAATTTCTAGTTGTTCAGTCGCTAAGTCATGTCTGACTCTGTGACCCCACAGACTGCAGCCCACCAGGCTCCTCTCTCCTTTACTATGTCCTGGAGTTTGCTCAGATTCACATCCACTGAGTCAGTGATGCTATCGAACCATCTCATCCTCTGCCGGCCCCTTCTCCTCCTGCCCTCAATCTTCCCCAGCATCAGGGTCTTTTCTAATGAGTCAGCTCTTCACATCAGGTGGCCAAAGTATTGGAGCTTCAGCTTCAGCATCAGTGCTTCCGGTGAACATTCAGGGCTGACTTCCTGTTTATAGTGCCAGCAGCAATAGCTTGATAACCTTGTGTGCTTTCAGCTCCTCTCGACCCGACAGGGAGATTAGCAAAAGTTGAGCTCTGGAAGCCAAGTGTCCAGAGTACTCAAGACCTTTGGGGTGCTGTGAGGGGGCAGAGTTGTCGTCTGTATATTGCAGTTGAACCCTTTTCTCCAGAACACTTGGGGCTAAGCTTTCTCCTTCTGGGGAAGGAATTGTGACTTCACTTCTTTTCCCGGAGATTTTGCCTTGAGCTGTGGTTGCATTGTGAGTGGAAAAGACAAGGATGCATTGTCCAGTGGATAATGCCAGAAGTGAGGATTGTGTTAATACAAAGTGGGTTCTTGAGCTCTCCGTGCCAAGTGGGAGACTCCATTGTGTCCATAAACTCGTACTGATTTGACTTGGATGGAGCACTGTGTGTCCCTGTGGATCCCAAAGTGTACGTGCCTCTTTGTGGAAGGTGAGATTTTGCTTTTTGGATGGAGGGTAACTGCTACTATTAACTTTGCCGACTAAGGTCTGTCTAGTCAAAGCTATGGTTTTTCCAGTAGTCATATATGGATGTGAGAGTTGGACCATGAAGAAAGCTGAGTGCCAAAGAATTGATGCTTTTGAACTGTGGTGTTGGAGAAGACTCTTGAGAGTCCCTTGGACTGCAGGGAGATACAACCAGTCCATCCTGAAGGAAATAAATCCTGAATATTCATTGAAAGGGCTGATGCTGAAGCTGAAGCTCCAGTCCTTTGGCCACCTGATGTGAAGAGCTGACTCATTGGAAAAGACCCTGTTACTGGGAAAGATTGAGGGTAGGAGGAGAAGGGGACGACAGAGGATGAGATGGTTGGAGGCATCACTGACTTGATGGACATGAGTTTGAGCAGGCTCTGGGAGTTGGTGATGGACAGGGAAGCCTGGTGTGCTGCAGTCCATGGGGTCGCAAGGAGTCAGACACGACTGAGCGACTGAACTGAACTGAACTGAGGCCTCTCTGAGTGGGAGTTTGATGTATGACACGGGGAACCCAAAGGCGGTATTCTGTGACATGCTGGAGGAATGGGAGGGAGGTGGGAGGAGGGTTCATTATTCAAAGATTCTGTTTTTATGAATTTGCCTACTTGGGAAAACTTGTCTGTAACCCCCAAATCAATATGGTGTCTTCGTGGTCATTCACCGAGTGGCAAAATTTTGAGTCTCCAGTGTGTCTGTTCCCAGGCAAGGAGGAACAGATGACTTCTTGTTTCAGCTCTTATGCTGTGAGTAAGTGTCTTTTCCTCAGTCAATTTAGTGTTGTGATTTTTGCATTTACCTGCTTTTTGTTGGTGATTTTGGGGCTTAAAATGTCCCCTCCACCCACCATTAATACAGAAATGCTGTCTAGTGTTCTTAAGCACAAAAAGGCTGGGAAATGCCTTATGGAAAAATGTATGTGTTAGGTTGGCTTTGTTCAGGCCCAAGTTATGGTGCTGTTGGCTTTGTCCAATGTTTTTGTTTTTAATTTTTATTGGCATATAGTTGACTTACAATGTTGTGTTAGTTTCAGGTATACAACAAAGTGAGTCAGTTACGTGTATTGGTATATCCATTTTTTGGGGAGGGAATTCTTTTCCTATATATGGATCAACAACATATATTAAGTAAGATGTCATTAAGGGACTTCCTTGTAGCTCAGACAATAAAGAATCTGCCTGCAATTCAGGAGACCAAGATTTGATCCCTGGGTCAGGAAGGTCCTCTGGAGAAGGGCATGGCAACCCACTCCAGTATTCTTGCCTGGAGAACCCCATTAACAGAGTAGCCTGGCAGGCTACAGTAAGTGGGGTCGCAAAGAGTCTGACACGACTGAGTGACTAACACTACTCCTACGAAGATGCCATTAAAAAGAAACACACATAAAGCAAGGTTATCTATTGGTGCGTGACACAGCTGTTGTGACCAAAGCCTCACAGGAGCCTAGCCCTGCATTTGCCCTAGGAACAGAGGTTTCCAATTCTCTAAATCAGCATTTGAAGCAAATTTATATGACAGAAATATCATGCATGATGAGAATTGACTGTATCTGATGCAGGTTTGTGCTTTTTCTGCTGAACACCTCTTCGGTCATCCAGTAACTCTCCAACTTTTATCTGCAATGAGGATTTTTATCCCCACCCTTGTCCTTATTCTGCATGTCTGGCTCGTTGTTCACTGTCCTGCCTTCCCTTCTCATCACATTTGCGTTCTCCTTCACCAGCTTCCATCCGCTAGAGAGCCACACATCTACGTGTGCCAGGGACCCGCTCTTTGAAAGAAACACTTAGAAAAGAACCTTGGCAGAAGGGTTTGGCAATGTGGCCAGAAAGAGCCTGGACACTGTCCATTTGTCTCTCAGCCTTAGAAGCAGGCAGTGCGGTGGGTTTAGTTAAGGCCATGGAAAGAGATAATTAGATAGGCAGTGCAGCAGCCCCTGCCCACTTCCTCGGGCTCTATGATATCTCAAGGGTTTTCATCACACTCTCCAAATCAAATACGTTTTAATTACCTTTAAAACAACTGCAAAAAGTTGTTCACAAAGTAAGATCACAAGGAATTTTAAAGGCGCTGATTTTATAAAGTAGGCAGTTACAGCCAGTGTTTTGAAAGCTTGTTCCTCTTCCATTTATTTCTTTTTAAAAAAAAAAAAATTCTTTCTGGCTGCACTGGGTCTTTGGGGCTGTGTGCAGGTTTGCTCTACTTGTGGCAAGCGGGGGCGCCTCTCTAGCTGTGGTGCACAGGCCTCTCATTGTGGAGGCTTCTCTTGTTGCGGAGCAGGGGCTCTAGGGTGTGAAGGCTCAGTAGTTGCGGCTCCTGGGCTCTAGGGCACAGGCTCAGTAGCTGCGGCCCACAGGCATGTGGGATCTTCCCGGACCAGGGATCAAACCTGTGCCTCCTGCATTGGCAGGTGGATGCTTAACCGCTGGACCACCAGAGAAGTCCCTTCCATTTATTTCTTTCCAGGTCTAAATATAATAACGTGGAACAAGTTACATAGTCTGGTTTGCAAAATGGTTAGGGCATCTCTGTTTACTTAACGCTCCCTTATCCCTCCTCATCCCATGATGGTTCTAGGTTGAATCTCCATTGTGGTGAAACGTGATGCTCTAATCATGATTGCCCTCACTTTACAGCACCGTCCAGACACTGCTCGCTTTCTTAAAACCTGCACGTGGACTGATACGCTAGAAATAGTCTACTTTAAAAAAATTCAAGCATCCCTAAAAGAAAAGAAGATACTATAACAGACTTGAGGTCCTTATCACTCAGATTGAACAGATGTATTTTTGCTGTATTTCTTTCAGGTCTTTTATTTTCAAGAAATAAAATATTAGATATAGTTGAAGTCCTTTTTCTGTATCTCTTCTCATCTATTCCTTTCTTCCCAAGAGGTAGTCATCATTCTCAAGTCAGTGTGTATCATTTATATGCATCTTTTATGATTTACTGGAAAATCCCATGGATGGATTTTCAGTCCACGGGGTCGCAAAGAGTCGGACATGACTGAGCGACTTCACTTTTTATGTTCTATGTTTATATATACATATATATATCTATACATATATATATATATATATATATATATATATATATATATATACTGAGAGTTGCTCAGTCGTGTCCGACTCTTTGCGACCCCATGGATTGTAGCCTGCCAGGACTCTCTGTCAGTGGGATTTTCCAGGCAAGAATAGTGGAGTGGGTGGCCATTCCCTTCTCCAGGGGATCTTCCTGATACAGGGATTGAAGCCTGGTTTCCTGCATTGCAGGCGAAGTCTTTACTCTCTGAGCCACCAGGGAATCTCATATGTACATATATATTATCATAATTTCATAATACTGCTTTGTGGATTTTGAATGAACCAACTAGATTTTTAATGAACTGACTGGATATGGAGGCTTCAGCAACATGATTTTTTTCCTTCAACAATATCATCTTGTGCCCTGTCATGGAGATCTAATTCACTGATCTCATGTTCTATCAGGTGCCTTTTGTGACTGCAGTCAACTGTGGCCACTTGCCTCTTAATGGGCATGTCTAAATTTACAATGTTTCAAGCAAAGCTGTAGTGAACTTGCTGGTAGGCAAGAATACTAGAGTGGATAGTCATTTCCTTCTCCAGGGGATCTTCCCGACCCAGGGATAGAACCCAGGTCTCCTGCACTGTCAGGCAGATTCTTTACTGTCTGATCCACCAGAGAAGCCCCATTATATGCCAGTTCTAAGTTTTTTATGAACATTAATTTACTTCATTCTTTTTGATCTCTTAACATCCTTACGCCATGGGTGCTAACACCCTCATTTTACAGTGGAGAAAACCCAGGTATGGAGGAGTTAAGCCCCTGTCTCAAGACCATACGTCTTGTGTGCACGATCGGAGTGCCCAGTCCTGGTGGGGGCACAGCACCCCCTCTCCTTGAGGGCTTGGCCGAGCACCACCTTCCCCATGAGCTCTTTCCTGACCACCCTGCTTTGAAATGCAGCTCACACCCCTGCTTTCCCCACCTCCTTCCCCTGCTATATGTTTTACCACTGTGTTTACTTTGCCATCTGATACACATGTTGTTTGGGCTTCCCTGGTGGCTCAGATGGTGAAGCATCTGCCTGCCAATGTAGGAGACCCAGGTTCGATCCCTGGGTCAGGAAGATTCCTCAGGAGAAGAGAATGGCTACCCACTCCAGTATTCTTGCCTGGAGAATCCCATGGACAGAGGAGCCTGGCGGGCTATAGTCCATGGGGTCGCAAACAGTCTTAGCGACTGAGCATACACGTACTGTCTGTCTCCTCCCAGATGGAATGTAAGCTCTATTGGGGTATGAATTTTATCTGGCTGGTTCATGGAGTGGTGCCTGGAACATTGCGGTTGGATGAACGAAGAGGAATTTTCCAAGAGAACATGGAGATCTAAAGTTAGTGTCCTAGACTTTGCAACCTCCCATCCCGAGAGCCAGCTTCAATGGCACTGTTGCCCATATGTCTCAGGGGAAGAAAGGATTGGTCAAAACTTGATAACGATGAGTCCAGCTAAATAGCTGTTAGATGTAAAATCATGACCTACCAAGAGTAAGTTGGCAGTAGGTAACAAAAGCCACCAATAAATGCATGGCTTGTGGCCCAGCAATTCCACTTGTGAGCATTTACTTTGAATCATGCTTGGCACAGAAAGTCACCACATTGTTCTTTGATAAAATCAAAATGTTGAAAATCACCTGAATGTTCTACAGTAGGATACTGCTAAGTTGTGTATCAACTTATTCGTCGTTTAGTTGCTAACTCGTGTCTGACTCTTTTTGCGACCCCATGGACTGTAGCCCACCAGGCTCCTCTGTCGATGGGATTTTTCAGGCAAGAATACTGGAGTGGGTTGCCGTTTCCTCCTCCAGTGGATCTTCTTGACCTGGGGATTGAACCCGTGTCTCCTGCATCAGTTCAGTTCAGTTGCTCAGTTGTGTCTGACTCTTTGCGACCCCATGGACTGCAGCACATCTGGCTTCCCTGTCCATCACCAATTTCCCAAGCTTACTCAAACTCATGTCCATCGAGTCAGTGATGCCATCCAACCATCTCATCCTCTGCCTCCTGCATGGGTTTCCTGTATTGCAGGCGGATTCTTTACACCTGAGCCACCAGGGAGCCCCTATCAATTTTCTATGCCGCTATTAAAAAAATCAACATATAACAGCATGAGAAAATATTAATGATATATCAATGAAAGTAAAATGAAATGGTATCTTAGATACATTAGATATATTATATCTTAGATACAACTTAACATGAAGATAGAATTGCACCAAAAAAGAGAACCAGCTTTGCAAAGATAGTAAAAAATTTAAGGATGGGTCAGCATAATAATATCAATGAAAGCTCATGGATATAATAGAAAATCAGTGTCTGGTATAATTTTGAGCACAGAAAGGGCATTAGGTTGGCACCACTTGCGAAGAACGGCAACCAGCATGGGGGTTGCCCACAAGGAAGGACCAGGTGGGCATTCGGCAAGCTTGTCTAGGACAACAGCAGTGCTCATGTGGGGGCCCTTACGTGGCGGCCTAGAAAACCCACTGTGGGGGCCATAGTGCCCCAGAGAAGGTCGTTATGTAAACCTGGGTGGACTCAGAAGACAGAGCAAAGGAGAGTTTGGGGTTTGAATAAATATGTCAGCCCAGGTCTTCTTGAGTGTTTGCTGGTGTTTTCCCCCACTTACTGGGCTGGCTTTTCTTCAGGTTAAATAAATCAGTGTTGGTAGATTCACTTTATTTTGCCCCCTAAGCCAATCTGAACTGCTGCTAAGACTGATTCCAAGACTAGGAGCTGCTTTTGTTTTGAATCGGGTTGTAGCAATGGCGACCCAACAGCCCTAAATGAGGGAGAAGGCCCTGACCAGGGGGAGAGCCTAGGACCCTGGCTGTTACTGAATGCAAAAAGGTGCTTAAGAGCAGTCCAGTCCAGTCTGATCCCATCTTAAGAAAAGAAATCAGGAAAAAAGACCTGACTCTTCATTGGAAGGACTGATGCTGAAGCTGAAGCTTCAATATTTTTGTCACTGATGCAAAGAGCCGACTCGTTGGAAAAGACCCTGAGGCTGGGGAAGATTGATGGCGAAAGAAGAGGGCAGCCGAGGATGAGTTGGTTGGATGGCATCACTGACTCAGTGGACATGAATTTGAGCAAATTCCGGGAGATAGTGGAGGGCAGGGGAGCCTGGCTGCAGTCCAGGGGGTCGCAGAGAGCTGGGCAAGACAAGTTACCGAACAACAACAACAAAGACTGAAGTGCTGAGTGCCATCCTACCGGCAGTAGTTGCCTCTGAGAAGTGTCATGATGGCAGTTTAAATTTTCTTCTTTCTGCTAACTGTAATCGCTAACTAAAAAAAAAAAAAACATACAAAAACCAGTGGTTATGTGCTGAAGCACACAGTAGAAATATTTCCAATAACAACAAAGAACAAGCAAAACAGCAGGAGAAACAACCCAAGGGGTCATCACAGCAACTTTCCCGTGTTTTCTGCAGACATGTGATTTAGAGAAAGCCTGTATGTCGCAGAGGCTAGTAGACCTGGTTTGTGAAGTCATGGTCCCTGGAGGCTTTATTAGGCTCTTCCAGGTCTTAGGGGAGACCCAAGAGGGCTCAGCAAAACGCAGCTAATAACAGAATTAAGAAGATCATAGCAGTTTGGATTATTTAGCATAAAAGAAATTGGGGCTTAAAAGGCTTAAGTGAGTGAAGAGGTTTTAGGTGAAGACCATGATAAATTCTAAAACATTTGCACAGAGGGCAGAAGAAGAAATGGGCTTAAATTGGCTGAGAGTTTGAAGAAGAGATCCTCGCTAGGGAGGCTGTTGAGAGCCTGGCCTGGGCTGAGCTGACCGTGGGCTCGCTCAGTCCCGGGAGAACTAAATATAGGAAACACATCCGTCCTCGAAAATCTGGGGGAGACTTTCCAGAAGATTCCTTGAAGTTCCAATCCTATGATGTCTTGATGAAAGTATAAGCTTCCCTAGTCCATTCCTGAACACCCTATCCTGGAACGCGCGGTGTCTGTGCTCTTGGCCAGGAGTGGGCTTGGGAGAGCTGGTGGCCATCTGTGTGATGCCATGGCTGCCAGCATGCCAGGCCCCCGCTGAGCCACGCTGTCGGAAATTCCACCGAGTGACAACCATTCTTTGGTCATCAAGAGCCCAATGGAGTGTGAGTGATGCACTTAGGATTTTCTTTCTTCTTCTTTTTTTTCTTTTTCTTTTCTTATGTTCGAGAAGGAATAAATGTGGAGATTTTGAGATAACTAGTTCAGAATTTCTTTTAGAGATGGTCAAGAGAAATTACCCAACACTCAGAAATAAGGCAAGAGGGCATGCCCTCCCCATGTCAACTAGGGGCATTGTTGGACCGGCTCACCTAGGGATCACTTAATTCTTGAGGGGAATTTATCTGTGTCTTCTGTCACCATTTACTAGTTGAGAAACCCAGACACAGTAGCGTGACATGTTAACTTGTCAATTCCTGTCCCTTAGAAATGAAAACCACAAAGATTATGGTTTTATTCTCATTGAGGGCATTCACCATTTTGGTATAGTATCTGTCAAATGATCCAGCCATCCTTCTGACATTCTGTTTTGTTTTTAAAGGTCACGAAAGTCCACCAATGATCTTTGTACCATCTTTCCTATCCTACTGATTGGCTCATTTTCCCAAGTTAAATAAATCTTGGACACGTGTTCCTTTTATGTCTTTATGGGAATCACAGGCTTTGCTTTTGAAGATGAATACTTTGAGAGGAAGGAGAAGAAGTCACGCTAGGAGAACAGCTTTAAGAGCATAACGCTGATTCTCTCTGTATAGAGGTTTCTCTGGTCATTTTTGGAAGGAGAAGGATTCGACAGTTCTTGTGTAATCGATGATGAGCCAATACTTGGTGAGCAAAAGGTGACTGGGTTTTTTTCCAGCCTTAACTGAGGCTAGCTGAGAGCAAGGTCTGTAGGATTGGGTGTGGGTATAGTTGGTGCTGCCAGAATCAAAAGGAGGGAATTCCAAGCGACAGGACGATTAGAATCCTGGAGTGAGAACCTTGGTGGATGCAGAGGCCAAACTGGAGAATACGATTTCAGGGGCAGAGGGGCTCAGGGGAGGTTAAGGTCCTGCTGTGAGTGTGGGGGAAGGTGGGGGACGCTCACTGGGTCGAGGGCTTAAGGCAGAGGGTGGCCAGGAACCAAGGAAGCTGCCTGTGATGGCTCCTCCCTGATGGTGACAGAGCCTGGCAGTGGTGACAGGAGCACTGGTCCTGGGATGCTGGAGGGGACCGGGCTACCTGGAGGAGGGCCAGGCCTCGGTCATGGCCAGAGAGTGGCTTCCGTGGGGGTGCCAAGGAGAGGCGCCTTTAAACAGAGTGGGGCCAGCGTTGGGGCAGGGTCGCAGCAGAGCTCTGTAGGGGAGCGATCGAGGAACAGGTGAGAACAGGTGAGCCAAGGAACCAACAACTCAGACTGTGCCAACAGCTTCCGGGGTGAAGGCAGGAGGGAAGGAGGTCAGCCCTGAGAGGCTTAAGCATCGTACAATTTACGCAGGTGACCCAAGGGGCAGGGTGTCCGAGGAAGGTCCCTGCCTGCCCTGCCCCAAGGCGCAGACATGGTAAACCTAAAGCCGGCTTTGTATGGCACTGACATCTCCTTCTAGGCCTCTCTCAGGAAACAGCCAGCGTGCTTCCATGGTGGCTCAGACCGTAAAGAATCTGCCTGCAATGCAGGAGACCTGGGTTCCATCCCTGGATCGGGAAGACCCCTGGAGAAGGGAATGGCTACCCACTCCAGTATTCGTGCCTGGAGGATTCCATGGACAGAGGAGCCTGGCGGGCTATAGTCCATGGAGTCACAAAAGAGTGGACAGGACTGAGCTATTAACACGTTCATTTTCACTTACTAGGCCTTTCTATTTTCTTGGGCTCCAAAATCACTGCAGATGATGATTGCAGCCATGAAATTAAAAGACACTTGCTCCTTGGAAGAAAAGATATGGCCAACCTAGACAGCATATTAAAAAGCAGAGACATTACTTTGCCAACAAATGTCCATCTAGTCAAGGCTATGGTTTTTCCAGTGGTCATGTATGGATGTGAGAGTTGGACTGTGAAGAAAGCTGAGAGCTGAAGAATTGATGCCTTTGAACTGTGGTGTTGGAGAAGACTCTTGAGAGTCCCTTGGACTGCAAGGAGATCCAACCAGTCCATCCTGAAGGAGATCAGTCCTGGGTGTTCATTGGAAGGGCTGATGTTGAAGCTGAAACTCCAATATTTTGGTCATCTGATGCAAAGAGCTGACTCATTTGAAAAGACCCTGATGCTGGGAAAGATTGAAGGCGGGAGGAGAAGGGGACGACAGAGGATGAGATGGTTGGATGGCATCATCGACTCAATGGACATGAGTTTGAGTAAACTCCAGGAGTTGGTGATGGACAGGGAGGCACGGTGTGCTGCAGTCCATGGAGTTGCAAAGAGTCAGACACGACTGAACGACTGGACTGAGCTGAGGCCTCTCTGAGTGGGAGTTTGATGTACGATGCAGGGAACCCAAAGGTGGTGCTCTGTGACAGCCTGGAGGAATGGGCGGGGAGGGAGGTGGGACGGGGTTCAGGAGAGAGGACACGCATGTATGGCAAAAATCATCATAATATTGTAGAGTAATTATCCTCCAACTAAAATAAATAAATTTAAAAGTAAACAAAGAAAATTTTAAAAAGAAAGCAGCCTCCTCCCTCCCTCAAGTTGACACTGACCCAGCCTTTCAGGCCTTAGAAGGTAACACACAGCTGCTGAGGGCTTTGGACCTGCAGGGTTGGGTGTCACTCAGGATGCAATGACCCCATGCCCTCCCCCGCCACCCCCCATGCTGGGGCTGCTCCCCTGACCCCGGTCCAAGGCTCAGATGCCACGTCACACGGCGGGTCCCAACTGTGGAGTGTTTGGGGTCCAAGCCCCTCATAGTCATGTCTTCTGCACACCCATTGTGCAGGGGCTCCTTCACCCCCAGGGGCATCCCTCTTCACAGCTGCACGTTCCAGTTTTATCTCTGTTGTGTTTTTGAACCTGTTTGCTTTTGATTACGGTTAGGTTTTGAAAGGGAGAGGCACATGCTCTCTACCCCCCTGTTTTCTTTCTTGGATGGAATAATACAGCTTTGGGATAGTGAAATGTCTTTTTCCATTATGGTGTCTGTAATTTTATTACTCTACTACCTGGTGTTTTGAATTGCACAGGGGAAGAAACGCATCAGAGAATACTCCGTTGTGTCTTTTTTTTTTTTCCCCTCCTGTAGTTGATTGCGGAAAAAAAGTGAAGCGTCCGATTAGTCATTCTGTACCGTGATGGTTTTTTGCCTGTGACCAACGGGATTACATTTTACACTCAAAAGAATTCTCTGTATGAACCCGTTCAATCCAATGCAAGTGACGATAAGGTTCAAAGTATGGCCAACCCCATGCATCACACACAAAGTCCATTTCTTCCTTGGTTGATGATAGTCTCCAAGGATGCACAGTGTTTAGAGCATGAAAGGGTTTTTTTTTTTTTTTTTTTTGGCTAAGAGAAGTCTGGACTTGCTGTTCCTTTTGCTTTTCTTTCTAGTGAAACCAGTTGAAGACATTACTTAACTAGGTATTTTGCTACCACCCTTTGGTTATAGCCACCTTGGCTCTCCAGCTTACTTCCCTGGTGTTTGCTTTCTTAGTCCTAGAAAGGGAATAAGAAAAACCTCTCTCCTTGGAACCAAGAAGCTTCCTCCATTGCTCAAGCAGATGTGCAGATCTGGCTGTATGTCACAGGAAGCCTTGTTACATGTTCTCATCTTAGGTTTGAACCTATATTTCTTACTGTTTTCTACTGTTTTCTTACCATATTTTCTACTGTGTTGGACTAAACAGGTACTTTAATGAGCTGCTTCTGCCCCTGTCTTCATTTCTGGGAGAGAAAATGGAATCACAGAGGAGGGTGCTTGCCTTGCCTGGAATCTGCACAATTTAGGAGGAAGACTTTGATCGAACTTTACGGTTTCTGCTTCAATTTATACAGATAAAAGGGAAGCAGATCCTTACCAACTTGTGATGCTTTCCAGGAAAGAGTTGGGGAGGCTGAATATCCCATTTTTCTGTAGTTCAGCTGCACCTTGGTTACTTTAAAAAGTGTCCTACTGACATGGAGAAATTGGAACCCTCATACACTGCTGGTGGGAATTTAAGCTGCTACAGCTGCTTTGAAAAAGACTCTGGCAGTTCCTCAAAAATTAGCCATAGTCCATAGCATTCTCCAGGCTACAATACTGTAGTGGGTAGCCTTCCCTTCTCCAGAGGATCTTCCCAACCCAGGGATTGAACCCAGGTCTCTTGCATTGCTGGTGGATTCTTGACCAGCTGAGCCACAAGGGAAGCCCAAGAATACTGGAGTGGGTAGCCTATCCCTTCTCCAGGGGAATCTTCCAGACCCAGGAATTGAACTGGGGTCTCCTGAATTGCAGGTGGATTCTTTACCAACTGAGCTATGAGGGAACCCCATACAATATACATACGTACATATAACTCAGCAACCCTATTTGTAGGAATCTACCCAACAGAACTGAAAAACTTATGTCCACACAGAAACTTGTATACAAATGTTCATAGCAGCATTAGTCATAAAAACCAAAAAGTAGAAACAACCCAAATGTCCTTCAACTGATGAATGAATAAATATCATGTGATACATCCTTACAATGGAATAAAATTTGGCAGTAAAAAAGAATTTTAACAAGCTATGTAAACCAAAAATAAATCATTGGGGGCAATTTTTACTTCAAATCAAGGAACCTATTTATATCTAAATAATAATAATGATAGCATTCATTTGTTTATTATAGTTATTATTCTACATCTCATTTGATTCTCATGCTAATCTTTGAAAATTGCTCTTATCATTCCCATTTTAAAATGAGGAAACTGAGGTTCAAAGAATATTTTCTGCAGCCCCCTGCTTTTCTGTCCCCAAAGCCCTGCCTCCTGAGAGTTTCCGAAACGTGAGGTGCTGAGCACAGAAGTGGCAGGCGTGGTGGCATCGTTCGATGCCGCCTCCTGAAGGACGCGCTTGACCTGCAGCTGGCAGAGCAGGGCAAGGGGTAATAATGAGGAGAACCAGTTACAGCATGGGTTCACCCGCTCCAACAACTGTGCCCTCAGGTGAAGAAGCAGGACACACAGACACATGCAGTTTCTGTAGCTCTGATACATACCACTGAAGTTGATAATTAGGTAAAAGATTCAGGCACCAGGAGGTAGTCTTGCTCCTGCACCCCAATAATGAGTGCGGGGGCAGTTCTGATCTCTTAGACGGGAGGAAACTTTGTCATATATTCACTTATTCCACTTACTCATGGGTCGTTCTTTTTCCATCCATGGCTTGGTCTGGGCCTGAGATAAGCTTCCTGGATCCATGGGTAGAGAGTTCTTCTATTAATAGTTTAGTCTCTGGAGACAGATCACTCTTGGTAACTCGTGGCTCCATGCCGGTGGCTCCTCTAGCTCCCCACCTCGCCTGACCCTCCAGCATGGCCCCCCCCCAATCCCAGTCCAGATGTCCAGACCGGTGTTTGACTCCGTGAGGCCTTGGGCTGCTTTTAATATTTTAGCTACTGCTCACTGCTTTATGTCACCCCCCTTTTGTTCTGGTCTCTGTTCGGTTTTGAGCTCAGCTATGTAACAAAATACAGTTGTTGTATTTCCATCCATTTGGAGCAGGTCATCCTTTCTTATCATCTGTCTTCCACACTGAACAGGATGTTTTTATCTATTTTTACCTTTTCCTTTGTGGCCTAATTGTTATGGACTGAATGTCTGTGTCCCCCCAAAGTTCATATGTTGAAGCCCTCATCTCCAGTGTGATGCTATTAATTGGCGGGGGGTGGGGGGTGGCTTTGGGAGGTGATTAGGTCATGAGGATGGAGCCTTCATGAACAGTGTTAGTGCCTTTATAAGAGACAAAAGGCTTCCCTCTCTATTCCTTCCCCCACTACAGCCCCTGGCCTCTTTCTCTCCCTCCTACAATGAGAAATCAGCTCTTACCAAGAGCCTGACCATCTGGCCCTCTGATCTTGGACTTCAGCCTCCAGAGCAGTGAGAAATGAATGCTTGTTGTTTAAGCTGCCCAGTCTGTCCTATTCTGTTACAGCAGCCTGAATTAATATACTCATCAGTCCGTTTTTCTCAAATCATTTATAAGTGTTTGAAAAGAATTTTTCTAAATTTAGTCTGAACTTCTCTGCAGATGACATGCAGCTTATTGGTTCCTCAGTGTCTCCACGTCTTCACTTTGACAACTTGATCTGGTAATTTTGAAGAGAGCCATTAAAATATCCTACTAGGACTGTGGATTCATCCTTTTTTTTTTTTTTTTTTTTTTTCTTTTTTAAATTTTGGGAAAGTTTTGCCCTAAGTATTTAGAAATAATGTCATAAAGAATATATAATGGCTTATAACATTCTGAGTTATACCATTATCATTATAAAACATTGCTTTTTGTCCTATTTAAAGCTGTTGGTCTTAAATTCCACTTTATCTGATCTTCAGGTTGTCTCTGTCTTTTGTTTAGTCTTGACTGGTATATTTTCCCATCTCTTTCTTTTCAAGTTTTCTTTGTAATTTTGTTTGGCTGTTTCTCATAAAGAGCATATGACAAATAGTGCTTTGAAACTATTTCAGGACTTCCCCGGTGGCTCAGTGGTGAAGAATCTGCCTGCCAATGCAGGAGACACAGGTTCAATCCCTGATCCAGGAAAATCCCACATGCTGCAGAGCAACTAAAACCTGAGCACCACCTGTGCTCTAGGGCATGGGAGCTGCAAGGAGAGAAAAGCTCACATGGCAGCAAAGCATCAGCAAGCCAAAAAATAATGGTCAGTAGGTAAATAAAATTATTTTAAAAAACTATTTCAGAATATTTTTCATTTAGTGGAGGATTTAGTCACATTTATTAAGATGTCTGATATCTTTGGTCTTATTTTTCATCTTATCTCTCTTTGTTTTTTTAAACCATGTGTTAAAGCTTCTTGTGTATTTTTACTTTCCTTATTTTTCCTGGATGAGTCAAGATTTTCTGTTTCTTTTCTCTTTAGCTCTTCTGCCCATTTTGCCCCCATCCTCATTGGTAATTAGAAGCTCACCTGTGTATCTTTTTTGATAATTTGATTTTTCCTAATCCTGAGTCCTCGTAATCTTTTCTTAAAAAATGGGACATGGGTAGAAATTTGTTAAGTCCTTGCAAAGTGCCAAAGTCTCTTTTCTTGGCTTCCTGTATGTGTGATATTAGCCGGCAGAGGGATCCTGGATCAGTCTTATCTCTCAAAAGCTGTAAGCCTGGCTCCGCTATCTGGGGCTCCAACTGCTTCCAGGGTGATCCAGTACCATTCAAATTCCCTTCCCTGTGTATTTAGTCACTAAGTCGTTTCTGACTCTTTGGGACCCCATTGACTGCAGCATGCCGGGCATCCCTGTCCTTTGCTGTCTCCCAGAATTTGCTCAAGCTCATGTCCATTGAGTTGGTGTTGCCATCCAACCATCTCATCCCTTGTCCCCCTGTCCTCAATCTTTCCCAACATCAGGGTTTTTTTCTAGTGAGTCAGCTCTTCACATCAGGTGGCCAAAGTATTGGAATTTCAGCTTCAGCATCATAACATCCCTTATGTTAATAATTTATTTTTGTTGTCTAGTAGTTGGAGTTTGGGAATTTACCAGGTTTTGTCCAGGTGTGATTCTTTCTTTCCTTTTTTTTTTTTTCTTTTTGCTTTTCAAGTGATTTTTATTTATCTTTCTGATCTCATTCATTGCTTTATTCATTTTTAATTGACTCTTTTTTATTTCTTCTAGGTCTTTATTAAACATTTCTTGCATCTTTTCAATCTTTGTCTCCAGGCTATTTATCTGTAACTCCATTTTGTTTTCAAGATTTTGTATCATTTTTATTATCATTATTCTAAATTCTTTTTCAGGTAGATTCCCTATCTCCTCCTCTTTTGTTTGACTTGGTGGGCATTTTTCATGTTCCTTTACCTGTTGGGTATTTCTGTGCCTTTTCATCTTGTTTAGATTGCTGTGTCTGGAGTGGGCTTTCTGTATTCTGGAGATCTGTGGTTCCTTTTTATTGTGGAGGATTTACCCAGTGGGTGGGGTTAGACAATTGGCTTGTCAAGGTTTCCTGGTTAGGGAAGCTTGCGTCAGTGTTCTGGTGTGTGGAACTTGATTTCCTCTCTTTGGAGAGCAATGGAGTGCCCAGTAATGAGTTTTGAGATGGGTCTATGTGTTAGGTGTGACCTTGGGCAGCCTGTATGTTGACGTTCAGGGCTATGTTCCTGCGTTGCTGGAGAATTTGCGTGGTATGTCTTGCTCTAAAACTTATTGGCTCTTGGGTGGTGGTTGGTTTCAGTGTAGGTGTGGAGGCTTTTGGACGGTCACTTATTACTTAAAGTTCCATGTAGTCAGGAGTTTTCTGGTGTTCTCAGGTTTTGGGCTTAAGTCTCCTGCCTCTGGATTTCAGTTTTATTCTTCCTGTAGTCTCAGGACTTCTCCAACTATACAGCACCGATAATAAAACTGCTAGGTTAATGGCAAAAAGATTCTCCCCCCTTAGGGACACCCAGAGAGGTTCACAGAGTTACATGAAGAAGAGGAGAGGGAGGAGGGAGATAGAGATGAGCAGGAGGAGAAAAAGGGGGACTCGAGGAGAGAGACAGATCTACGCATTTGTCTGTTCCCAGAGTGTTCTCCGTAGCCCAGACACCTACAGAGATTCACAGAATTGGATTGGGAAGAGAAGGGGAAAGGAGGAAATAGAGGTGTTCTGAGGTAGAAAACAGAGAGTCAAGATTGGGAGAGAATAATCAACACACTCCTGAATAAAAATGGGAACTGAATTTCGGTTTAAAAATAGGGCTTCTCTTCTTTTTTTTTGTAAGGTTATAGTGTGTTGAAAATGAAAATTAAGGAGTAGTAGAGGAGTACTAGAGGACTTTAAAAGAAATAAGAGAAAAAGGAAAATAGAAAATAGAAGAGAAAAAGGAAAGAAAGAAAAAAAAGAAGAAAAAAAAACAAAGAAAAAAAATTTTTTTCCCTAATTAAAAAAATCATAAAAATCTATGAAAATGAAAGTTAAGGAGTAATGGGGGAGTAACAGGGAATTTTAAAGGAAAATAAAAGAGAAAAAATAAAAAATTAAAAAAAAAAATAAAAAAATTTTTTTTTCTTACTTAAAAAAAAAAAAAAGTAAAAATATATCTAGGAATTTCTCTGGAGCTGTTGCGGTCAGTGTGTGTTCGGCTCAGTTTCAGATAGCTCCTCATTCCAGCTTACACTTCTCGATATCTACAGGCCCCTTCCGGTGTAGTCGGTGTTTTCTACAGGGATTTTAATCTGTTGCACCAGTCCCTTCTGAAGCGGTTCCCTTTGTTTATTTGGCTTCTGTTTGCCGGTCTCTTCAGAGCCTCATTTCCGCCCTGACACAGGCGGGCGGAGGTGGACTCTTACTCAGGTAGCTAGTTCCGTTGCGCTGCTGGGAGGGGCTGACGCTGCGGGGACGGGCTGGCGCTGCCGGGAGGGCCTGACGCTGCTTTCTCCGTCTGCGCTGCCCAGGCTCCCGGCTGTTCTATATGGAGCGCGCCCCGCGCTGCGCGAGGTTCCAGCCCTCGGGTGTTCCACAAAAGCGCGGAAGGAAAAGCTGCGCCTGCTCTCTGTGCCTTCCCCGTCAGAGCGGTCCAGGCAGCGAGGGGCTTGATGGGCGCACTCTCCCCAGGTGTGGCGCGCCCCCTCCCTTCCGCGGACCCAGTCTCAGTTTCCGCTGGCGCCAGTCGGGTGCGCGCGCCTTCCGCCCTCCGCGTCCCCAGCCCCAGTCCCCGCCCGCGCCGGTCGGGTGCCTGCGCCCTGTGTCTCGCCGCGACCTTCCTCTCCCCCCTGCCTCCTGCCTCCGGCGGGGCTGGGCCGGTCCGCAGCCTGCGAGCTCTTCTCTGGACTTTGTCGGTCCCTTTGTTCTGCGAACGGCCGGCAGTGTGTTCGGGCCGGTTAATTTTCTCTCTCTCTTTTGCTCTCCCACAGTTCAAGTTGGCAACTCACAGAAGCTCCCTCCGATTGTCCTCAGGGCACTCAGGCCCGGACCCTACCCCAAGCAATGCCACCTAAGACTCCCTTCCCCGGACGGATCTCTGTCCTTAGCTTTTTTGTCTCACTTTTTATCTTTTATATTTTGTCCTACCTCCTTTCGAAGACAATGGGCTGCTTTTCTGGGCGCCTGATGACCTCAGCTAGCGATCAGAAGTTGTTTTGTGAAGTGTGCTCTGCGTTCAGTTATTCTTTTGATGAATTTGTAGGAGAGAAAGTGGTCTCCCCGTCCTACTCCTCCGCCATCTTGGCTCCTCCCTCTATTTATCTTTCTTAGTTGGTACTTAGAGTTTACTTACCTTCTGGTCCAAAAGTTGGTCTTTCTTTAGTTGTTTTCTTCTAATTGTTTTTCAAGTTTGTTTCTCCATATTATTTTTCTCTCCTTTTTTGGGATTCCCAATATTCAATTGCCAATATTCTCCCAGTATGTAATATTCTTGAGGATGTACTCCCTAGCTTCTCATATTTTATTCATGATTTTCATTTTATTGAACTTGTGCTCTATGTTCTGGGGTCAGTCAGATTATTGATCATTCAGATCAACTTGTTTACTGGCACCACCATGAGAAAGTTCAAGACTGGGGATGGACAGAAACTGTTAGCACTTTTTACAGTATTTGCTTGGGGATGGTTTACACCTGGAAGGCAAGAGGACCTCAAACCCCTTGACTGGGAGACTTACGTCAGCAAGGGGACAGTTCCAGATTCAGATGTCATTTTTCAGTCTGACCAAGCCCAGGTTGGATCCAGTTTCTAGAGGTAGTAGTGGTATTGACAGTTTAGAAGTTAAGTTTATTCTTTGATTCTCTTGGTTATTTCCTGGAATCATGTCTTTTCTCCCTCTGTGCTCTGTTTATGGGCCCACAGGCTTGGTCATCACCCCACCCTATATCCTGGGTATAGGTATAGGCCCTGGGTATCCAGGGCCACCTTCCTCTTGATCCTGTAACCTCTGTTCAGCTCAGTCATGTCCAACTCTTTGGGACCCCATGGACTGTAGGCTACCAGACTCCTCCGTCCATGGGATTTTCCAGGTAAGAGTACTGGAGTGGGTTGCCATTTCCTTCTCCAAAAGTACCACAAACTGGGTGGCTTGAACAACAGAACCTTTTCACAGATGGAGGCTGGAAGTCCAAGATCAAGGTGTTGGCAGGGCTGGTTTGGGGGGACCTCTCTCCTTGACTTGCAGATGGTATCTTCTTGCTGTGCCCTCACATGATCTTTCCTCCTTGTGTGCATGTTCCTGGTGTCTCTTTGTGTGTCCAAATTTCCTCTTCTTTTAAGGAACCACTCAGATTGGATCAGGACCCACCCTAATGATCTCATTTAATCTCATTTACCTCTGTAAAGGTCTTGTCTCCAGAGTCACCTTCTGACATGCTGAATATTAAGGCTGTAACATGAGTGTGGAGCACACAGCTCAGCCCTTCACATGCCGCTGGAGCTTAGTGCAGGCTTGGTGCGTAGTTGATGTTCAGTAAAGGTTTGTTGAGCACCTAAATGAAAGTTTCCCAATGTCTTCTCTTTCCCTATATTCATTTTCAAGCAGATTGTGATGCAAGAGACAGCAAATGCTTTCCTAAGATAAATTAAATGAACTACCTCTTTATTGTCTTTTTTGTTGTTATTCAGTTGCTAAATCATGTCCGACTCTTTGCGACCCCATAGCTGCAGCACGCCAGGCTTCCCTGTCCTTCACTATTTCCCAGACTTTGCTCAAACTCATGTCCATTGAGTTGGTGATGCCATCCAACCATCTCATCCTCTGTTGTCCCCTTCTCCTCCTGCCCTCAATCTTTCCCAGCACCAGGGTCTTTGCCAATGAGTTGGCTCTTCGCATCAGGTGGCCAAAGTATTGGAACTTCAACTTCAGTGTCAATCCTTCTGTTGCAGGAAGGGGGACGCCTTCCAGGGCCCAAAAGTGGGCTCTTGTCTAACACTCAGAAATGAATTGTCCAAGGAGACACATGTGCTGACCAAGCAAGGGATTGTATTGGAAAGGGGCGCCCTGGTGGAGAGCAGCAGGGTGAGGGAGCCCAGGTGAATGCTTTGCCACATGGCTTGCCATCTCGGGTTTTATGGTGATGGGATTAATTTCTGGGTTGTCTTTGGCCAATTGTTCTGATTCAGAGTCCTTCCTGGTGGCACATGTGTTACTCAGCCAAGATGGACGCCAGTGAGAAGGATTCTGGGAGGTGGTTGGACACGTGGTGTCACCTTTCGACCTTTCCTGAACTCTTCCGGTTGGTGGTGGCTTATTAGTTCCATGTTCCTTACCAGGACCTCCTGTCGTAAAACGCTCATGCAAATAGTAACTATAGTGCCTGGCCAAGGTGGGTGACTTCAGTCAGTGTGTTTCCCCTAACAACTCCCCCCGAGAGACTTCATGCTAAAGATACTTCTTGGGAATTGGGGCAGAGGTCTCTTTCTTCTGTAATTTCTTCCTGCTGTGCTTGGGCATAGGCCTGCCTAGCAGAGCAGAAGTCTCTCTCTACCTGATCTAAATCAAGGTATTCTGTGCCTGAGACCAGCATTCACCCTTGTAAGAACAGCAGTCTAGCTTGCAAGTGTTGGCCCCTGTCAGAGATGAAATAGACATGGCCAAACAGGAGGACTAAAAAGATGGTCATCCCTGGGCCCCAGAAACAGAAGGAAACATTTGGGGTGAGGGCTGCAGAGTGTGTGAGTTTCTTCTGATTGGTTGGTGGTGAAGCAACAGAGCTGTGCTCCAGGAATCTTGTGCTCAGCGTGAAGTTACCATCCTCCACCTGGGTGGGGGCCCCAGTTCTGCAGAAGAACTCAAAGATATTGTTATGCATGTTTCTTGAGTAAGAACCAGGACCTTGCCTCAAGGTTGTACCACCATTTGATTGTTCCTCTGTTTCTGTATCCCCTCCCTTCCCTGATTAGCAACTGTTTGAATCTGCCTTTTTTAACTCAGGGAAGGTCAATGAGGCTGAATGAAGCCTATATCCTACAGACAAGAAATGGAGAACACAGAACAGATCTGTACTCCAGAGTCCCACAGAGTCCTGCACAGTTTAATTCAGGGAACCGGGCAACTATGACCGTGATAACTTCCTGCCAAAATGGGGCATAGGACTGGCTCAGCGTGGAGAATAGACTCTGAATTGGAAGTATTTCTGAGTTCCAAGTCCTAGATCTAAATCTTGTATGATTAAAATCTCAATCTCTTGGTCTGCCATTTTGGTGTACCAGAACCAGTTAGAAGTAGTTGGATGAGTGACAACTGGAATTTTAATAGACAAAATAAATCTCATTTCTTTTCAGAGGAATAGTCCTGAAACTCAGTCTGGACCTGGCACTTCGGGGAGACTTGTAGCCATGTAGCTAGTTGCCTAGTTTTATAAAAAGTAAGGTTGCAGTTACTAGCTGCCAGCAGACATTGTTTTGAGAATATCTGGTGATATCCAAGCCTGACACGACTCAGAAAACTCAAGTGTTTAGCAATACAAGATTTAGTCTGAAATTACACCCATAGTATCACCTAGTTACTTCCTTGGATGTCTGAACCATAGTTACTTTATTTTGACTTTTAATTGTAAAATTCTTTTTAATAGTCAAAGCAGATATCACCATGAACAATGTCAGTCTTTCTCTAGGTATGAGAAGATGCAAGAATTGGGACTCATAAAATCGTCTCCTGAAAAGATTTAACTATCTGAAGGCCTGTTCTGCCAGTTTTTCCCAGAGTACAGAGTGCCTCATTCCTGATTTAAATCCTGAACTCCTTTCAGGGGTGTTGAAGGTCAGCAGCTGCCATGATTTAATCTTTGTAGACGCAGATGGCAAGTGTCACTTTTCAGTTGACAGGGCCCCTTCTTGGTCATAAACTTGACCATGATTTTGAGGCAGGGAGTGGGGGGTGGGGGCTCATTTCATGACCATTTCATCCCACAGTGCTGAGAATGTTCATTCTCAGGTCAGGCAAAGACTCAATGTACTATTACTGGACTAGGCCATAAAGCAGTACCCAGTACCCAAAATTCTTTGGACCACCTGTCTTACTAGCCTCTTGGTCCAGGAAAACATTCCCTCTTGTTGTTTCTTCCCATATCTGGAGTTACGCTGCTACCATCATTGATCTCATATGGAACTATATATTATTTTATCAGAGGCCCCAGTCACACATTTGGCAGTGTAAGAAACAGAAATTTTGTAAAACAGGTGAAATACAAATAACATAGCCAACAGTATTAGTAAAGTCGTAAGTAAGACTTAAGCTAAGAACTTCCATTAGATGTAGCCCAGTATATCCCAGGTCATCTGACTTAGTCTATTCTGTACAAATCTTTATCTTCCAGGGAAATTATATATTAGCACTGTCTGTAAGGCACATAGCCCAGTTTTCTAGTTTTATTAGACTGATTATCCTTAGTATGATTTAATTGTTTCCAACATAGAGGAGACTTTAAATTACCATAGCCTGGTGTTTATATAAATCCATCCCATAACTGTGGGAGATTCTTTCCTTTGCTGAAGCTTTTCCTGTTGCTCTGACAGAATTTGAGTACTAGAAGAAAACTCAAATTTACAACCAGGGCCAGAACAGGATTATTAATTGTCCAGGTGAGGGGATCCCATCTAGTAATATCAGTAATGACCTGAATATGACTATAATTTTTTTTTTTTAGTACATTTTCTCAGGGCCAACCAGTTAGAACCTTGTAGTAGAGAAATTTACCAAGGTAACCCAGAACTAGACACAGGTAATTGGCCACAAACCCAACAACTGGATTGATTTCTAAAACTAGCATAGGATCAGGCCTATGATAGAAAAGCATTTGATTTATATCCAAAGGTCTAAGAAGTCAAGAAAACATTATAAATGATCATATGAATCAGGTCCAGCATCTTGGACAAGCTGCCTACCTCTCATGTCATTGCCTTCTCCTCCTGGTGTAGGGTAGTTTCTCCTCTGTTTGAGCATCATTTTAAGGTGAAATCAGGTCAGCTGTCTTCTCTATAGACCAGTCCAGTGTAGAGGCCTTTGGAAGTGGGAATGAATCTGAGTCAATTTCCCTTCAGTTTCACTGTGCATGAGCCAGTTAAGAGTAATTGATAAAATGGTCCTTCCATCCAGATTGGAGACAATTCCTTAAATTGTGTCTTTTTCCAGTCTTGGTTGCCGGTCATGAGGCATCTGATCTTTATCCAAAGATAGATTACTGAGATAAGCTTCAGAAACAAACTTAGGGTGTTCTTTATGAATTCAATTAAATTTTACATTATTATCACATAACACTAAAGAACTATCCAGGAAATGAGTCTAACTAGATACAGACCTCCATTACCAAACTTGGATTTAACATTCATTGAAACATCTTTTTCTCCCTAAAATCACTGTCATTTTTCTCAAATATAGCAAATAAGACTTGTTTGTGATATAGATCTGGTCTCAATAAACTTGGCCTGATGATTTAAGTTCAGTTCAGTCACTCAGTCATGTCCGACTCTTTGCGACCCCATGAACTGCAGCACGCCATGCCTCCCTGTCCATAACCAACTCCCGGAGTCCACCCAAACCCATGTCCATTGAGTCAGTGATGCCATCTAACCATCTCATCCTCTGTCGTCCCCTTCTCCTTCTGCCCCCAATCCCTCCCAGCATCAGGGTCTTTTCAAAGGAGTCAGCTCTTCACATCAGGTGGCCAAAGTATTGGAGTTTCAGCTTCAGCATCAGTCCTTCCAATGAACAGCCAGGACTGATCTCCTTCAGGATGGACTGGTTGGATCTCCTTGCAGTCCAAGGGACTCTCAAGAGTCTTCTCCAACACCACAGTTCAAAAGCATCAATTTTTTGGTGCTTAGCTTTCTTTACAGTCCAACTCTCACATCCATATATGACCACTGGAAAAACCATAGCCTTGACTAGACAGACCTTTGTTGACAAAGTAATGTCTCTGTTTTTTAATATGCTGTCTAGTTTGGTCATAACTTCCTTCCAAGGAGTAAGCGTCTTTTAATTTCATGGCTGCAATCACCATCTGCAGTGATTTTGGAGCCCAGAAAAATAAAGTCAGCCACTGTTTCCACTGTTTCTGCATCTATTTGCTATGAAGTGATGGGACCAGATGCCATGATCTTAGTTTTCTGAATGTTGAGCTTTAAGCCAACTTTTTCACTCTCCTCTTTTATATAACCATAATTAATAATAGACCTTTTTGCTTTGCTGAAACTTTTATAGAGTCAAAGACTGAACTTTTAAAATAGAACCTTCCAGGGCTAGGAAAGTCATGCCAAAGGCTTATCACAGATTTTGCCTAACAGAGTGAATTCCTCCCTTTTCAAGTTCTCAAAAATTCCTTGAGATTTCTGTACCTGTTAGTGAAATAATCTTCCTAACTCATCTGACAAAGTTACTGGAAACCTAAGAGTTTCCAACCTCTGGAGGAGTCAGATAGAAAATATAATTGTTTTAATTTGTTTAAAATGTATATTTACCAAAGTACTGCCATAATTAGTTTGATGGGATGGTTTTCCCTGCTCCTGGAAAACACAGATTCAAGTCTGTAATTTTTTTCAGATAGAAACTATTAAAGTTATAAGCATATTCACTGGTTCATTCAGTCCTTTTGTTACCTTTTGTGAAGTCATCAGGTTTCCCATTAGAATACCAGGACATATCAGAATGTTAGGAATTCCATATAATTTCTAGGATGTCTATATTAGTAATATTTATCATACATTATAACCTGAGAGGATTTATCACTCATTTGATAATATTTCCCATGTAATTTAACCAACTAAATAAGCACAATTAGCTTAATATCTCTCTTTGGGATGTTTCAGGGGCCCTCTGAAGTATCCCAAAGTTAGCTAGAGGTCAAAGAACTTCAACAGAATTCGATTTAGGAAGTTTTGTCAAAAAAATCAATCAAAAGGGTTTAGACCGTTTAGTCAATTTAGTTAGACTTAGTCAATGCTGATGGGTATATCATTTAGCTTGCTGGTATGTCACAATGGGTGTATATACTGAGGCTCAATGTCTAGTGAAAGTGACTCTACCATCTTTGACCTAGTTGGCTCTAACCAGTTTTCCTATGGCTGTGTCATTCCTAAGAAAATCCATTTATCCAACTAATTGTAATCCAATTTTAGAAAATCCTTACCATGCATAACTCTTTTCAGTATTTTGTCTATTCCTTCTTCTACTGAAAACACATCTTAGTTTCCCTAAAGTATTTTCCACAATGAGGTACATGCCTTGTTGACAGATTTGTAACAGAATACAGTCTTATTTGACCTCTAGTAAACCTAGGTACAACAGAAGTATTATACTTATTGATGGTTCTAAAGACATGTCTGTGTTACCAGGTTTAATTTAATACTGAATATTTCCCAGTTCACATGAACCTGGAATTCACTTTTTAATTTAGAATTATTTGATTTGTAAGCACTTACTTTTCTTTAAGCCAATTAAATAGAGCTCATTTACAAATTAATCTCAAAAATATCATCCAGAGACAAAGACATACTGAGACATACACATGTTCAGACAGACACAATGCAAGATCCAGCTTCATTTTCTAAGCTTAGTCATGAATTAAATATTACAATGTAAAATTCACTAGTTTATAAATAACGGTTGGAATAAATAAAAAATTTTAAGCCTGCTTTCCATTTTTCCTCAGTCTCAGGAGTTAGAGATGGTCTAGATAAATGTTCCTGAGGGCCCTGGTCTCAAGGCACAGGGAAAGAAAATCAAGTTCTAACAAAATGGCAGCAGGTCTAAACCAAATGGTGGCCACACAAAGCAAAATGGCCATCAAAAATCACAACACAGAACACAGAGTTAAAATACACACATAGACCTGGCAGTCCTTATCAGACCCTCCCTTAAATACAAGAATACAGTCTCTCAGAAAACCTCTTATAAAGACACAAAACTTCAGATCCAAGTATTAACAGAGTAAATGAAAATATCCCAGATCTTCAAAGATTTCAAAGGGAGGAAAGGAAACCAGGTTGAAAGAAGAAGGGGGAGGAGGAGGAGATGGGAGAGGGGGGCAAAAGGCATGTTACAGGCATCTCCTGCCAGCTGCAGAACCCAAGCATTATGGAACTTTACTCCAGGCCTCCAGAGAAGAGAGTACTGGAACTCAGTCCTAACAGAAACCAGAACAGAGCCAGAATTCGAGTTCTCTGCCAAGAGGAGGTGATCAGTCTCCAATCCTCAGCTCAGGTTGAGGCCCTTCGACCAGATTCCTGTGTCCGGGACCAGGGAACTAGGAAAAATGGGTAGGATAGGAAGGGTTAAGGAGAGGAAAGAGAGAGAGGAGGGGAGAGCGGTCAATAAAATCTCTTGTTCCTTACCTGATTGGGGCACTCTGGCCAGTTGTCTGCATCAGGAGGAGACAAGGGACAAAAGGGTCCTAGTTCTGGTCACTGGGTCTGGTCCCTCAGCAGGCAAGCTGGTCCCTGAGTACCCCGAGGGGTCAGGATGTCAGTCACAGTGAAGAAGAGTCCCCACCAGAGTCGCCATTTGTTGCAGGAAGGGGAACTCCTTCAAGGGCCCAAAAGCGGGCTCTCATCTAACACTCAGAAATGAATTGTCCAAGGAGATCCTGACAAAGCAAGAGATTTTATTGGAAAGGGGCACCCGGGCGGAGAGCAGGAGGGTAAGAGAGCCCAGGAGAACCGCTCTGCCACGTGGCTCAGTCTCAGGTTTTACGGTGATGGGGTTAGTTTCCAGGTTGTCTTTGGCCAAGCATTCTGATTCAGTCCTTCCTGGTCAGCCAGGACAGACGCCAGTGAGAAGGATTCTGGGAGGCAGTTGGACACATGGTGTCACCTTTCGACCTTTCCTGAACTCTTCCGGTTGGTGGTGGCTTGTTAGTTCCATGTTGCTTACCAGGATCTCCTGTCGTAGAACAACTCATGCAAATGGTAACTATGGTGTCTGGCTCTGGTGGGCGGTTTCAGTCAGTGTGTTTACCCTAACACTTCCAATGAATACTCAGGGTTGATTTCCTTTAGGATTGACTGGTTTGATCTTGCTGTACAGGGGACTCTCAAGAGTCTTCTCCAGCACCAGTTTGAGGGCATCAGTTCTTTGGTGCTCAGCCTTCTTTATGAGCCAGCTCTCACATCCATAGCTTTGACTATATAGACCTTTGTCGGCAATGTGATGTCTCTGCTTTTTAATACGCTGTCTAGGTTTGACATAGCTTGTGTTAAAAAAATGAACTCTATAGTATGAATATAGGGTCCTTTCTCTGCTCTCCCCCAAATATATTGTGCTGTTGCATCGTAGTGAAATGAACTCTAAGCCTGAGGTCAGATTTGGCCCAAGTCTCTGGCAAATCCACTGAATTTCTTATCGCAGGCCTGTGTTGTGTTTTTCTTGGGGATTTGAATCCGTGTTATTGCGTAGTGGATTTACCTACCTTGGAAATTTAGTTCCTTTTTTATTTCTTAGCACACTTCCTCTGTTTCATCATATTTATTTCCTTCTCTGTCCCCAGCTCTGACAAATATGGATTTTTCAAAAAGCACAGAGAAATGTATTATACTGATTGTATCTGTTATTTGTGGTTGTTCTTCTAGTTTATAGTAATGAAAAGATGGAATTTAAATTTTCTCCTTTGGCTATTTTGTTCTTTTGCATTCTTAATTTTTCTATTTTGCTTTCCCTCACCAAATTTTTGATCTCTGAAACAGCAATTTAAAATAGCTATCCAATGGTATACGTACCCACCACAGAGTTTTTTGCCAAACATATGAAATGAATGGATTCCTTATTGAAATGTGAAATGCCTACACAGAAGAGTCTATGTATAGAGCTGCAATGGAGACTTAGAACTGGCCTCTCTCATGGATATTATCAGGATGACAGCTTCCAATTGACTTACAGTTTCATTGAATTTAATGGTCTACCAATGCTGTCTAATGAAACAATGTGATTTTCTTCTGCAGTGGTCTCAAAAGCCAAGGGAAGTTCATGTCCTGGCCATTCGAAACTACTCACTGTGACCCACACTTTCCACGCTCTGATTCTTTTTTGGCTCATGAGTGTGACTTTCCATCTGCTGAGAACGCTGTTCCTCCGCTGCTTACTGGGAAGCTTTTCCTGGTCCCAAACGAGGTGCTCTCCAAGGGCTCCCAAAGGTCCTGGCCACTCCTCTTGAGCATGCACAATGCTGATTTGCAAGTCATTGTTGATATGTCTGTCCCTTTTGACTGAAAGTCTTTACTAGGCCAGGCACCTCTTTGGAAGCTAAAGAGGCCTATGGATCTTATGTTGTAAGTAAGTGCATGAGATAAAACACGTTGGACTCCAACTGAGGGCACCATGGAGTGAAGCACATTCCACACTGTCTGAAAAGCAAATGGTAGTTTAGAGATTGGTCAAGAAGACAGAATCTGAAATATCCCCAAACTCTTGATGAGTTACCATTTTTTTCCCCTCCAGAACACCCCCAGCCTAGATTCAGTACAGCTGTATACCCAGAGATGGGCATTGGTGCTGATAGAGAGGGCTTCCCCAGTGACTCAGCAGTAAAGACCCTGCCTGCTATGAAGGAGGTGCAGGAGATGCGGGTTTGATCCCTAGGTCAGGAAGCTACCCACTCCAGTATTCTTGCCTGGGAACTGCCAGGGACAGAGGAGCCTGGCGGGCTACAATCCATAGGGTCGCAAACAGTCAGACACAACTGAAGTGACTGAGTGTGCACACATGCCTATAGAGAGTCCCACTCAGGTCCTGCCTTAGGGAGCAGGAAGCAGGTCTCCTAGGACTGAGAAGTGGTGGAGAAATCCCCTGTTTTGTTTTTCTTTTCTCCATTTTCTTGTGCCACAGACCCACAGCCATCCTGTGGTGTCAAGGGCATAAAAGCTCAAAGGATCCTAAAACTGAGGGAGGAGGATCTTCCCTTTGATCAGAAGAGCTGTGGGCCCAATAGTGTGGAGCAAACGCCCGATGCATTTTGTCCTTTCCGCCCTCCCATTGCTGTCCTTGGACACACATGCAGCTGTGGGAAATGCATAGAAGAGCAGGCTAAGTAGAGCCCCAGCTTTTTGGCCAAGGGACCAGAAAGTTGAAGCCCCTGGGAACTGGAAAGTACCAGAGAGAAGGAAGCACTAGGGAAAGCAACCATAAAGTTGTTTATGAACTTCTGGACCCACCCCTGAGATGCACAAGAATAGACCTGACCTCAAATAGCACACCATAAATTCTGAGAACTGAACTACAAAATAGACCATTGCCCAGGTTTCAGACTGGCTATTGGGTGGTGTACATAGGCTCATATCTGAAATCTTGGAAAACAGGACTTATTTTAGAACCATAACCAATGGAAGACTGGGTGGAACTCAATCTGGTAGACTCTGATTTAAAAAAAAATAAAATCAGCATTCTCCATAGGATTTAGACAAAATCTAAAGTCTTTATAACATAACATCCAAATGTTCATGAAACAATTAAAAATTACTTAGCACATATGGAGAACTGGGAAAATCTCAATTTGTATGGGAAAAGACAGCTAACAGAAGCCAATACTTAGATGACACAGAATTTAAAGCAACTATTATAAAAGTACCCCAACACATAAGAGGAAATATTCTTAAAATGAATGAGGAGATTAAAAATCTCAGAAAAGAAATAAAAGATATAAAGAAGAACCAAAGGGAAATCTTAGAATGGAAAAAAGACTACAACCAATGTAAAAATGTCACAGGATAGGACTCAATAGCAGAATGGAGATGACAGAGGAAAAAGTCAGTGGACTTCAGCATAAATCAATAGAAATTATAAAATCTGAACAATACAGAGAAAAAGATTAAAGGTAAAAAAAAAAACACAATATCATCAGCTGGTGGGAAAATACCAAATAGTCTGACAGTCTTATCATAGGAGTCCTAGAAAGGATACGGTGCATAGAAAATGTATGAAGAAACAATGGCTGAAAACCTGCCAAATTTGTAAAAAGGCATAATCCTCCAGACACAAGAAGTCTAAGAAATCCCGAACAAGATAAACCCAAAGAATCCATGCCCAGACACATCATTATTAAACTGATGAAAAGTAAAGAAGAAAGAGAAACATTTAAAGCAACCAGAGAAAAACAACGCTTTACTTACAGGAGAGCATGATTCAGAGTCACAGATCTCTCCAGGAGGAAATGGAGCATTTTTAAAAAGCTGTCAACACACAATTCTATGTCCAGTAAAAAAAAGTCCTTCAGAAATGAAGATGAAATAAGAACATTCTTAGCTGAAAAACACATAAGAGACTTCACTGTCACCAGTTGTATTGTTTCAGGATGAGAAATGACACCAAGAAGGAAAGCTGGAACATCCAAAATGAAGGAAAAGCAGCATAAAAGGCACATACCTAGGTAAATGTGATAGACTGTTCTTCTCCTCTTGAGTTCCTTAACTTTGTTTGATGGTGAAAAACAAAAGTTATAACATTGTCTAGTATGATTTCAATGTATATTGATATAACAAATACAACAATGGCAACATAAAGAAAGGAGGGTAATGGTACCTATACAGTGATAATATATCACTTGGAGTGGTAAATATGGATTTTACATAGACTATGAAAAGTTGAGTGTGTATATTTTAATCCCTACAAATAACAGCTTAAAAGTTATACAAAATAGTAAAAATGCAATAGATAAAATAGAAAACAAAAAAGTTTAAAGAACCTAAAATAAAGGAAGAAAAGAGAAAATACAGAAACTAAAAATGAAGAGACAAAGAGAAAACAAATAATAAAATGGTATACCTAAATGCTAAATATCAATAATTACATAAAATGTAAATGGACTGAACATAATGAAAAGACAGGTTGTCAAAACAGATTTCAAAAATGACTCAATTATATACTGTTAGAAGAAACTCATTTCAAATATAATGACCTTGGTAGCCTAAAAGTAAAAGATGGAAATATATATATATATGTATCTCACTATTCAGAAGGAAAGGACTTCCCAGGTAGCACTAGTGGTAAGGAACCTGCCTGCCAATGCAGGAGACGTAAGAGATTTGGGTTTGATCCCTGGGTCAGGAAGATCCCCTGGAGGAGGGCATGGGAACCCATTCTAGTATTCTTGGGTGGAAAATCCCCATGGAGAGAGGAGCCTGGTGGGCTACAGTCCATGGGGTCGCAAAGAGTCAGACATGATGAAGCCATTTAGCACGCAGGCACATTCGGGAGAAAACTGGAGTGGCTCGAGTAATATGGGACAAAGCAGATTTCTCAGCAAAGACAACTACCAGAGATAAAAAGAGACAAGAGAAGAGGGTCGGTTCACAGGAAGACACACAACCCTAAACGGATATGTACCAAATAAATGAGCTTGGAAACGTATAAAGCAAAAACTAACTGATCTGAAATAAGAAACAGACAAATGTACAGTAAAAGTTGGAGACTTCAACATTCCTCTTGCAGTGATCAATGGAACTGGTAGACAGAAAATAAGCAAGGGTATAGTATACAGAACTGAACCATACTGTAAACAATTGGTTCTAATTGACATTTATAGAACACTGTAGCCCGCCAGGCTCCCCTGGCCATGGGATTCTCCAGACCAGAATACTGAAGTGGGTAGCCTTTCCCTTCTCCAGGGGATCTTCCCAACCCAGGGATCGAACTCAGGTCTCCTTCATTGCCGGCAGATTCATTATGGTCTGAGTCACCAGGGAAGCCCATTTATACAACACTGCACTCCAAAATAACAGAATATACATTCTTCTCAAGTGCTCATGGAACCTTTGCCAAAATAAACCAGATCCTGTGTTGTAAGATAATTTTCAAAAAAAATTTAAAGAGCTGAAATCATGCAAAGTATGTTCTCTGACTATAATTAGTGAATGAACTATGAAATGACTTAAACAGGAACCAATGTGTTGAGAGACTCTAAAGACTGTAAGAAAAATGGACACATTTTGTTTAACCCAACATGTACTCACTGTTGATAATTATGAACTGGACTCTCTAATGACTGTCTTAACTGTCTTGTGTTGTAGTGCCTGCCTTATTTTTGAGCATCTCCTGTTTCCATCCTGTAGCGTGTTTGCTGCTCAGTTGTGTCCAACTCTTTGCAACCCCACAGACTGTAGCCCGCCAGGCTCCTCTGTCCATGGAATTCTCCTCTGTCCATGGGTTGTCATTTCCTACTCCACGGATCTTCCCCAAACAGGGATTGAACCCCTGTCTCCTGCATTGCAGGCAGATTCTTCACCAGCTGAGCCACCAAGGAAGCCCATCCTGTAAAGGGAACAGTATATTTAATTGTGATCCTGTGGAGGGAAAAACTGAAGGCAAAAGAAGAGGGTGGCAGAGGATGAGATGGCTGGATGGCATCTCAGATTCAATGGACATGAACTTGAACAAACTCAGGGAGAGAGTAAGGAGCAGGTAGGCCCAGCGTGCTGCAGTCCATGGGGTCACAAACAGTCAGACACAACTCAGTGACTGAGCAACAACAATAACAGAGGGAACACAATTAAATATGCCAATCCTTCCTCTGGAATTACACACAGAATTATTGTTATCAAAGATGGTAGATTGCTATCCAAAAAAAGTGCACGTGGGAATTAGTGTCTGAGATTTCTTGTGTCCTGTAGGACAGGACTTGGCAGGTGCAGTGCTGAGACAATAATAAGATTTTGCAAACGGGAATTATTCAGGCTTAACAGGGAGTCTGGGGTGAGGGTCGAACTGAGGATGCACACATGGTACTTTGCATGAGGGGCACCAATGGGAAATTTATGGAGCCCTGAAAACTAAAGTTGGAAATGGAACTGGAGAGCCCTGCTTGTGCTCAGCTAGTAGCAGGGCTGGTGGAGAACTCAATCACCAGAAGTTTCTGGAAAAGTTGCACAAACTGGATGAGCTGCTACACTTCACTGACCTTATCACGTACCAGCAATCTCCTCATTGGTCCATAGACCTGAATAAAAGAATGAGAAAAGCTAATAAATCATTTCATTAAGTCAAGTCTAAGATGCTCTTGATTGTAAGATCTACCATTATTTTATGCACCAATAAGAAGGGAAAAACACTTTCAATAGACTGTGACAGGTGCCTTTAACAAGAATCCTGAGAGCCATATGAATCAATCCCACCAGATTTCTTTGAAATCAGTTTTCATCTCTCCTGAGGGATTTGCAATGAAACAAATATTTTGGTAATAGAAAGTAGCAGAGCTTGCCTGACTTCGTGGATATCTTCCTTCCTGCTGTCTGTATGTCAGTTGGTTGTTCCTTTACAAGAAAACGTGGACTCATGATCATTTCTCTGTGACAAAGACTTTTCAGCAATATCACACTGACATCCTACCACTTGGCCTCTGTGCCTTTCTGAGTACAAACTAGCTTGTCATTTCAGCGCTGAATCACAGTGAAAAATTTTTGGAGAACGTTCTGAATGGCAGTTAAGCACACAGGTTAAACTAACAGATACCTAAGCTGAAGTGAAGGCAATATAAACAGCTGTGACCAACTGAATGAACATGCAAAGGCCATGGCTGCCATGTCACGACCGCCACCAGGCCAATGGCTTTTGAAAGACACATTGGTTCAGATGCACCTGGATTCCAGAAACATTAAATTTTGCAAAACTGTGGGGACTTCTCTGGCGGTCCAGTGGCTATGACTCTGCATTCCCCAATGCAGGGGGCCTGGGTTCCATCCCTGGTCAGGGAGCTAGATTCATGTGCTGCAACTAAGAATTCGCATGCTACAACTGAAGACCCTGAGTGCCGCAATTAAGATCCAGCACAGCCAAATAAATATTAAAATTTATATATATATATTTTGCAAAACTGTGTATCTTAGGATCAGTGAAATACAGCCATTCTGTTAGATTCCATGATTTGGGAGAGAGTTCAGCCCCTGTTTTTCTTGAATGTCCTCCTTTTGCCTCTGTTCTATAGTTACCAGCTAGATGACTCTCTTGACCACATGGAGCTCGCGTTGAGTAGGAAGAACAGACAATAAATGAGTAAACAGAAAAATCATCACATTTTTTAAGTGCGACAAAATGGGGGCAGGGTTAGATGGAGACTCACGGAAGGGCCGGGGTTCAGTGTATCATGCATTCGTGCTGAGCGCTTGCAGATCTTGCAGAGTTCTAACTCAGTCAACATTTGTGTTTTGGTCTCTGAGAATCACTAATGGCCTGCAGAGGGAAGAACTGTTTCAAGGTTTGCCTGGAACCGAGGCGTCTCCTGGGGTGTGGGAATTTCAGTCCTAAAGTGAGCACTTCCAGGCAAACTGGCAAAGTTGGTCACCCGATAGGGCTTCTGTTTCCTTTTAGTTTAATATTTGCATTACTATTTCCATGTCCAATTAAGTCTGATAATAAACCTACAAGTGTGACTTTTTTCTTTTACTTTCATCTCTCCTGATTTTATAGAAACAGGTTAATTTGACAAACATGACTTAAATCTCATAGTTACTAAGTCCATTCCATCCAATCACTCGGCAACACTGATTCAGTTCCTAGTTAAGTCCTGTGGGGGCTACAATGATGGGTCAAGGTGGCTGCCAGGGGTAAGAAGACTTGTCCAAAAAAGCTGGAGGAGATAAGGTGGCAGCCTAAGAGCATGTTCACCAAAGTCCCCAGGGGCTCAGAGAAGGTGGATGAAAGCAGAGGTGAGGAGGGCAGGGCAAGCTGCTTTCATTTTGTGATTCTGTGCTTTTATTTCACTTTAGATAAACAATACAAGGGCTTCCCAGGTAGCTCAGTGGTAAAGAATCTGCCTGCAATGCAGGAAACTCGGGTTCAATGGGGTCAGGAAGATCCCCTGGAGAAGGAAATGGCAACCCACTCCAGTATTCTTGCCTGGACAGTCCCATGGGCAGAGGAGCCTGGTGGGCTGCAGTCCAAGGGGTTACACAGAGTTGGACGCGGCTGAGCAACTAAGCACGCATGCACACAAACAACAGAAACCAACATCTTTGAAGAAGAGTAATTTTCTTTGCCTTTGAAATGAGTTAAAGGCAAAAACAACTCCATTCTTTCATGGAAGGAATCATTTTGGGGTGCCTTTCTGTTTTTCAACTAAAAGACTAACTGAACTCTGGACTACAAATGCTTTCATGGTACTTGGAACTATATACATGTATATATATTAATATTTTTCTCTTTAAAACAACAAAACACATATTCTTGGCTTTTCCTTCCGGCAAGGGGCCTACCACATGAAGTCATTTTCGTGTCTGTATACAAATGGGGTAATTAGATTGTTAGTGATACTACAATCTTTATTTCTCTTCACAAGCCCTCAGTGAACTTTATGTTTGATCTCTGCCTTCAGTTCAGGGTTGATATGTAAATACTCACACACCTGCTAGAATATTTCAAAACCATCACATGAGTTCTTCTTCCCACCCTTACCCCTCTGCATCTCATTTTCCCATTATAGCTCATAAAAATAGTCTTTAACAACCAATTGTATAGAATACCATGACCAGATTTAGGGACATTGTAATCTGAATGAAGAAATCAAGTTCTCCACTCCATCATTCCTGTTTATTGTTATTTTTTAAAAGATGAAAGATGTCAGATGGAAATGGGGGTGTTCACTCCTTAACCTGTTCTAAAACTTTTTTTGCTCATATATGCCAAGAAAAGGTAAGTGTGAGAGCATGTGTGTGTGTGAAACAGACATTAGAGGAAACCCACAACCCTTAAAGTTAAGTAAAATTTGGAATCAACATTTAAATTAGGTATGCTTTACAGACTGATGTTATTTGAAATCTGAATAGCTGATGTCAAAAATAGATTTTCCTTTCTTTCCAGAGTGTGGCAAAAAATAACCACATGCCTTTCCTGGACTCCTGACTCTCACCCCAAAGGGTTTTCTTGTATAGGAACCAACAATTCCTTGGATGGAAACACTGGATAGGCTAGTCATTATTTTGAGATTTAGAAGACTGCAGATTCTTGGCAGCCCTCGGTTGTTTTTCTAGTAGTAGGCAAGTAGTTGGACAAAAAAGCAAGAAGCAGATCCATGTTGCTGGCTTTGGGTTCTTTGAACAAATGAGACAGGTGAGCGACTGCCCTGCTCATCCCCCTTCTTTGTTTGGTGAGCAGCGAGGAAAAAGTGGTAGCGTCTGCGATGCTGCTGTGGGATCCTGGTTTCCTGGAAACAACCCGTCCCTTCCCCTTTGCCTTAGGGGGTTGCCGGCCACTTGAGGAAGACCTAAGCCATGCCTGCCTGTTGCCAGCACAGCTCATGGAAGGGTCAGAAATAGTAGGATTGCTTGTGCAGAGAGAACAATCACTTCATTGTCAGATTTTCCGCTCTTCATCCAAACGCTGGGTTGCTCTGTAGCACAGTTGGAGACACTGTGTTGAGAAGCCTTTGCTCATGGCAACGTTTCCTCTGTTCGTTTTCTGCTGCTTCTTGCATTGGAAAATTCCATCCTTTAGCACTGGGATTATATGTCACCATGGCTGAAATCATAGACACAGTCCACTTAATTGGCTGCAAGCATGAGAGATAGCCAGGGAGAATGGGAGACGGAGAGCATTCCCTTGCATAAAGAGAGGATTGAACGAGGTCAGTGAACCAGAGAACCAGCAGGTCACAAACCCTCAGGGGGTCATGAAAATCTTCCCGGGTTTCCTGTCTTTAGAAGCAAAAATGATGCTTGTTAAAATTTTTTTTAAAGAAGAAAGAAAAGATATTTAGGATTGGCCATAATCGAGCTGGTATTTGAGGGCCCCATTATTCTAGTACTTTGTGTATTTTTGAAAATTTTAATAACAGGAAGTTTTCAGAAAGTATTTAAATACTTCTTATTTGTCATCTCAGTAGGATCGCAGCGCCCGCCCCGCGTGGGTATCATGTGCACATGCGCAGCGGGGAAAGCAGTTCCACGGAGCGTGCTCGGCCGATTTCACCGTGCGCTGAACCACCCCACCGCCTTGCTTTAATTGATGTACAGTTTCAAATGGCCTCTATTCTTCGCCATGTGCGCTTTGGTCTATATCCTGAATGGATCATTTGTTAAGAGACTAGAAGCATTAGCAACACAGATGCTGACATTGGTGTTAATAATTCAGCAAACTGCCTGACGACACTGTTCACTTTATCTCAAGAGCGCCTTCTTCGCTTCAAAAGTCTGACCTTCTGAAGAGGCCCCTGGACCTCCTCAGCAGTGTTACAGACAGCAAAGACAGCTCCAATTATGTCTACATTTGATTTTCATTTAATCAAGAGCAAACCAGTCCTACAGAAGTGACTATAAGTAGCATTTTAGTTGATTTTTTTAAAAAACAAAATATAAGAATTTCAGATATGAGGTCATGAAAGCAAGTTTTGATGCTCCAAACCTATCCTTTAATGTGAGCGCTAAACAGCGAACACAAAGTGACTCGTGTACGGACATCCTCCCTGTATCCGATGACCTTGAAGTGGCTGTCATAAAATTTATTTAGTTAGTGTTTCCTTATAACATTGGGCACAGAAATGGTAGAAATTTTAGAAATAGGTCATGTAGATATGTTGTAAGTTTCCTGGGTTTTAGACATGCACTCCTGAAATTCAGTGTTAATCCTCACGTTTTATTCAGTGTTGAAATATGTTGGCTATTGAAGATGATACTAATATGAGATTAACAATATATGGGGATAAAATATGAACTTTTCTTGTTACTCCCAGTCTCTTTTTCATAGCTCACCATCTTGGACACCTTCTGTGGGTGCCTCTCACCTTCTGGCCCACCTTTGATGCAAGCTGTTGCTAGGCAACCCGTTTTGTGCAGCTGTAACCACGGGGTGCCTTCAGCTGCAACCTGTGTCTCCCTTTCAGCCCTGGCTTTCTCTGGACGTTACCTGGTATACATGCGTGTGCAGCCTGGAAATTGTGAAAGTGTCAACACTTCATGAAACAGAGCTCCAAAAGGGAACAGGCGTTTATGGTACAGTGCTTCCCTTTTTCTTCCCTCAGTCTGAAAATCCTAGTGTGAGTTCTACACAGCTTCTTAGGGGGTCCTCACCAGAGACGTGATGGGTCACATGGCCACTTTCTCTCCCTCCTCCCCTGCCCTCGACTCTTTTCTGCTGGGTCCACGCTACAAAATAGCCTTCCTTTACAAACGTCCTTGTCACAGGCTCTGCTTTCTGCTTTCTGTGAGGAACCCAGGGTAAGATGCTAAGATAATCTAGAGTGAAGACACAAAATGAATTCCTAAGAGGTTGGTTGGGTTGCATATATCTATGAAAGTGCAAGTGTTAATCGCTCAGTCCTGTCTGACTCTTTTCAAACCCACAGACTGCAGCCAGTCAGGCTCCTCTGTCCATGGAATTTTCTAGGCCAGAATACTGGAGTAGGTTGCCTTTCCCTTCTCCAGGGAATCTTCCAGGCCCAGGGCTCAAACCCAGGTCTCCTGCATTGCAGGCAGAGTCTTTACCATCTGAGCTACCTACTCATCAATAGGTCTGCGAATGGGGTTCAAAGAAAAGTTTGGGAAGTCCTAGACTGGATGGCCATTGGGTTTACACTGACATGTAAAGTTAAAATTGTAAGATTCCCATCCAGCTCTAACAGGTTCATGAGTATCTGAGTCTTCCACGAAGACCAGTTTAAGAAGATCCCTAAGTGTCATCAAGCCTGTATGTGTGACATCAAGGAGAAGCAGAGAACAGAACCAAACAGAGCACTCTGACAAGCATTCAGAAATCCCCCTATCCCAGAAGAGTTCTGCACCGTTTCTAGATCTGGATATAAAGCTGTAAGTGATGTTGGTGTATTCCAAGGAAATTGCTGGTCTCACTCTAGGCGTGGTCTCCGTCTCTGGGTACATATGGAGGAGGCCAGGTAGGTAGGGCTTCTCTGCTTCTGTCATGGCCCATCCCAAAGAAGCGGCATCTTTGCATTAGCCAGGTTGTTGGTTGGCAGCTCAGTTCTCTCCCTGTACCTCTCTGGACCTGTATGGTCTAGTCAACGAGTTCTCAGAGTGTGATCCCTGAATGAGACCATCATTTTCTGAAGGCACATATCCCCAGGAAGTAGGTTAAGCATGCCAGTTCTTGGATCCCACCCCACCTCTACAGCAGTCTGGTCTGATAAGCCTTCCAGGAGAGTCTGATGCTGGCTCAAGTTTGAAAACCACTGCCCTTGGTCTTTTCCTTCACACCCTGACATTCAAGCTTTGGTGAACTTCAATGTTGATTTCACACTCCTGCCCAGAGGATGGGCTTAGGGAACCAAAGATTACTTGATTAGCTCAGAGATGAGAAAGAGGCTAGGACTGTGTAGGTAGCTACCCAACTTACAAACAGATTATGTTCTCAACTTTGGAAGTCAGCTGTTTGGAATGTGAGCTGTTTTCCTGGGAGTGATAGACAGGTTCCCATGCCAGCATAGTTAATCCTGAATCCAGCTGAAAGATTGCTGTGTCAAACAAAATAGAGATCCCAATGCTCCTGTAATATTAGAAACCAATCAAAGCAGAATAAGGCAATAAGTGCTAATATTGGTGGTAGAAAGAGAGGTTTGGCTTTCCAGGTGACTCTGGTAAAGAATCTGCCTGCCAATTCAGATGTGGGTTCGATCCCTGGGTCAGGAATATCCCCTGGAGAAGGAAATGTCAACCCACTCCAGTACTCTTGCTTGGGAAATCCCATGGACAGAGGTGCCTGATGGGCTACAGTCCATGGGGTCACAAAGAGTAAGACATGACTTAGTGACTTAAACAACAACAAAACAACAACAAAGAGGTTGATGTGGACATGGATGAAGAGGTAAATGGGGATTTGTCAAGACTATGGTGAGTGGCTGGCCTTTCTCTTTAGAATGTCATGAGACTAATTCCTTTAGACTTTAGTAAAACATAGTTCTGGACTGTTAATTTATCTTTTTCTGAAGTCAAATGTCTCACTGGGAGGGAGGTAAAGGATTCTGAGATGAGTTGGCAGGAGCTGAAAAGGCAAGCAGAAAGAGTAAGGGAATCAAAGAGAATGTGGGTTTGTTTTTTATTAACACGAGCATCAGTGGAGACAGAATTAACTTGAGTTGTGAACAGTGAGAGATGGATGGGTAGAGAGAAGACAGAAAGCAGACAGAAACTGACTACACAGTGTGGGCGCTGCTGTCCTGGAAGTGTTTCCTCCCACTGCATCGTCCCAGGAGGGGGCCCTAAACAGCCACATTTCCTGTCCTCTTGTTCCCTCGCTGGTCACAAACGGCAGCTGACCAGAGGCCTTGACAGTGACCACTGATACAGCGCAAGAAGATGGCTTGGGCCAATCCATGTCCCTCTTTTGCCTTCTAGGCATTTGAACTTAGAAATACCCAGAAGGTTTGTCCAGTCCATGATGAGAAAAGGGACATGGCTGGCTGTCAGCACTTTTGTTGTTCAGTTGCTCAGTCACGTCTGACTCTTTGCAACCCCATGGACTGCAGCACACCAGGCTTCCCTGTTCTTTATTATATCTCCCAGAGTTTGCTCAAACTCATGTCCATTGAGTTGATGATGCCACCCAACCATCTCATCCTCTGTTGTCCTCTTCTCCTCCTGCCTTCAATCTTTCCCAGCATCGGGGCCTTTTCCAACAAGTCAGCTTTTCACATCAGGTGGCCGAAGTATTGGAGCTTCAGCTTTAGCATCAGTCCTTCCAATGAATATTCAGGGATGATTTCCTATAGGATTGACTGGTTTGATATCCTTGCAGTCCAAGGGACTCTCAAGAGTCTCCTTCAGCAACACAGTTTGAAAGCATCAATTCTTTGGCACTCAGCCTTCTTTAATGGTCCAACTCTCACATCCATACATGACTACTGGAGAAACCATAGCTTTGACTTTTCATGTTCTCAAACCAAATGCTCCTAGCTATGAGCACATGTGGTCACTAACATACTTTCTTTGGGGGTTTGTGCGTGTGTGCTTAGTCACTCAGTCGTGTCTGACTCTTTGCGACCCTTTGCACTGTGGCCAGCCAGGCTCCTCTGTCCATGAATTCTCCAGGCAAGAATATTGGAGTGGGTTGCCATTTTCCTCCTCTAGGGGACCTTCCCGACCTGGGGATCAAGCCCCCGTCTCCTGTGTCTGCTGCATGGCAGGTGGATTCTCTAACCACTGAACCATCGAGGATTTGAAGGCTTGGTGGTTTGCTATGCATTTATTCACCATTCTATTTTTGTACCATACAAATTATCCTTGCTGGTGTTTGAATGGTTGGTTTTGGGGCAATGCGGTTGCCCTAATGGAATTAATTAATTGAATAATATTGCCTGACAAATGGCTCTGTAAACCAAAGAGGGATTGAGACTTAATTACTGATGTCATTTCTCTCTCTATTTGCACGCCAACCATAAGTGACTCGTTTCTCATTAAGGTTGGGTCATCTTCCAAAAGGAAGAAAAGAGGCCAAAATATCAGGAAGGGAAAAAAAATACTGATGTCTTTGTTCCCCACCTCATTATCCTGATAAATCATAACAGACTCTGTTAATTAGATGGGCAGCCTTAACTGGCTGACTCCTGGCAAACAATTACCTCAGAGAGAAGCACCACTGCTCATTTCCTTCCCTCGGGAGGAGATGAAAGAGAGCCTGTAACAAAAGAAGGGATGTTTCCTTGGCCTTGCTGGAAGGATCACAGTTGTCAAGGCGAATTTCTAGATGGAAAGTCTGCAGCTGTTTCAGGCATGTTCCATTATGGTGGCAGCGGGGGGTACCTGATGCTGCCCTCCTAATCTAAGGGTTAGGTCATGGTCCCCAGTGCCTCCAATCCCCCGGGAGGATTAGAGACTAATTAAACAGAGGAACAGGTGTAAGAGGGCCCGATTTGATCCAGCCAAATTAATTGCTGAGATTGGGCTTGCATTTGGTAACTGAAAACAGTGAATTAACTACCCCCAGAATACAGCTAATCCCCAATATCACGGCGTCTGTGTATAAAACAGACTGGACTCACCGAGAATACAAACAAAGAGGGATTTGAAGTGAAGATACAGGGCATCTCTGCCTGGGGAAGGCTGGGCAACAAGCCTCGCCGCCGACAGTGGCCGTGCGTCGCAGCCACCTGCCTGGGGCAGCCCTGGCTTATGTCTGTTGTCTTTGCAGAGTTGTTAATGGTGCCCTCTTTCATCATGTGGGTGTGTGTGTGCGTGTGCTCAGTTGTGTTCGACTCTCTACGACCCCATGGATTGTACCCCACCAGGCTCCTCTGTCCATGGGATTTCCCAGGCAAGAATATGGGAGCAGATTGCCATTCCTACTCCAGGGCATCTTCCCGACCCAGAGATCAAACCTGCATCTCCTACATTGGCAGGCGGATTCTTTACCACTGGGCCACGTGGGAAGCCAGCTCATTCTCATAAAAATCCCAGTTTAGAATCTAAATAGTTACTGTATTCCAGGGTCAGTTTTCAGCTGCCTTTTTTCTCTACCAGAAGTGTGGTGTTATAGGTTGAATTTTGTTTCTCCCCAAAATGTGGAAGTTCTAATGCTTGTACCTGTGAAAGTGTCCTTATTGGGAAATTAAGGTCTTTGTAGACAAGCAGCTTAAGATGAGGTCATCTGGGTGGACCCTTATCCAGTATGACTGGCGTCCTTATAAAAAGGGGAAATTAGAATACAGGGACAGATGTGCACGCCAGGCATAGGCCATGTGCAGACAGAGGCAGAGACTGGGTGGTCTTCTACAGGTGAGGGGTGCCCATGATGGCCAGCAAACCACCAGAAGCTAAGGGAGGGGCCTGGGGCAGATCCTCCATCACAGTCCTCAGGAGGAACCAACCCTGCAGGCACCTTGATCTCAGACTTTCGGTCTCCAGAACTGGGAGCCGATACATCTCTGCTGTTTTAAGCCATCCACTTGTGGTATGTTGTTATGGCAGCTCTTGCAAACTAATTCAAGTGGGGACTGGTTTTGGAGCTGCTGAAAACCCTCTCATTGCTCTTAGCTTGCGCAGCTCACGGTTCACAGACACGGTGAGCTCTCTGGGCAGCAAAGGTTGAGAAGTTGGTCAGTGAAAAGGTACTGATTTCTCAGTGCTGGGGAAGGGGGAGGGAGCGGAGGGAGGACCTGGAGGAGGGCTAAGCTACCTCTTGCTCTTCATCTCGGCCTTCGCCACCTCAGCCATCACAGATTTGAGGCACACTTACCTCTACTAGACCCCGAGCTAGGGGCAATACCAATGGCAGAGCCTAATGTGTAAACTGCCAACCAAGCCGCAGATGGCCCAGGGCTGGGAAGAGAGTTGGGAATGGCGGGAGAAAACAAAGCCATCACTTCTGTCAGGAGAACTCAGAGCCTTGGAGGAGGCTGCCTCTGAGGTGAGTCTTCAGGAAAAGCTTCATGCAGTGGCCAGAGGCGGTGATGGGAGGAGCCCGAACTGTTAGTCCCCGGTTCAGAAGAGAGGAACCCTTTGGTCCCTGGTCTCTCTGGCCGGTAGTTTTCAGGTGACTGGACTTGGCCAGGTCGCAGGTCACGTCCAGAAGCGCTAATTCTTTCTATTGTGTGATTCTGTTTTCCCTGAAGCAGAGTTCGGGTTGCCGCTTGCCTGGGTTACGTTCAGGGACATGGCAGGACTCTTCGGAACATTCCACGGAACACCTTTGCGACAGCCCCTTGTCCCTGAGGTCTCATGCTCCCATCCTTGAACGCGGGTTCCCAAGACATACTGTGGACGCCATCTTGAATTTTGGTTTTCATCCCCTTGGCCAGAGTCTGAGGAACTAATTGAATCTATAGAATCCACACTGTGCATGTATCTTTGAACTCTAGTTTTGGCAGTTCTAATTCAGCCCAATGAAAAAGGGCCATTGGGAGTGCCGTTTTAAAGGTGGATTTCTAGACTGGATATTAAAGGCACTGTTCGCCTCCCCTAGTTGACTCCAATTATCTGTTTCTGGTGGGCCCAGGACAAAAAGTTTTAGAAAGGCAGAACTGGGTTCCAGGTTTGTAGGCACGGCATCTATTATGTAAGAATACAGGTCTGCATTTCAAAAATGAGAAAAAAAACAATAATAATTAAAGTTTCTCTAGGCTTCTCCTGTCCAAACCACTCTTGCAAAATCACCTTTGGATGAGCTTTAAGTGTCAGCAAATCAGAAACATGTGGACTTAATTTCCTTTGAAATACACCAGGGGGACAAGGGGCGGTAGAGCTTGGCAGCCAGCTTCTTAGGGTTTGCCAAACCCCACATATCTCTGAGAGCCATCCTGCTGGCCCTCAGCAGTCTCATCTGGCCAGTCTGGCCACTGCATTGCTTGCTGTACCATCTAGGTGTTCTCTAACCATTAGGCTGTTCTCTTGGTCCGTTTTAGCTGCCAGCAGGATGCTGTTAACACCACCCACATGCTTAACAGGACTTTGGAAGAGGGACCAATCCTGCAATGAGGTGTCAGGTTGGCTCCAGTCTTATCTGGACCAACAGGCCATCTTTGCAGCCATTACCATGACTTTCACATCCAAACCAACTGTGAGAGAGGTTTTCCAACTTGATTTCCAGATGGGAAAATATTTTGCTTTTGTGGAGGATGAAGGTATATCAGGTCCCACATGTATTAGGTTTCACTATCATCCAATATTCATGCCTCTCATGTAAAACATGTACATACTCTGCAAAGACCACAGCCATCCTCCCATGGGCTCCAAGGTAAATTATGGGCCCACAAACCTCCAGGAAAAATAAAGAAGTTTCCCTTAGAGGCGAGGAGTCCCACGGTCCAGTAGTTTTGATGTCTCCCTGAAACTCCCAGATCCTAGTCTACTCATGTAACAGTGAAGATATGCTGACGAGGTCTGTGTCACCCGCTGGCCTGTTAGTTTGTTTTTCTTCTTGATATTAATGCCTTTCTTTTTCCTCCTGTATGTTCTATGTCCAACAGTCTCTCTTGCCTAAAATAATAATATACATTAAATGCAAAAGACAGGAACTTCCCTGGTGGTCCAGTGGCTAAGATTCTGCACTCCTAATGCAGGGGGCTTGGGTTCCATCCCTGATCAGGAAACTAGATCCCACATGCTGCAACTAATTGTTCACACGCTACAATTAAAGGTCCTGTGGGCTGTCATGAAGATTGAAGATCCCATGTGTGAGCAGCTTAATAAATAAATACATTTTTAAAATGCAAAAGACAAATTAAACCTTAAAAAGTACCTTTTTGCATCCAAAACAACTAATGCTTTGGTGCCTAGTATGTGTCATGTATGTACATAGGCTGACTCGTTCATTATCCCCATCTCAGCAAAGAAGCATTGGGGGCACCTCCAAAGAGACTTGAAGAACCTACAGATCACCCAACTAGAAAATAACAAAGCGATAGCTTGACCTTGGGCTACTGGGTTCCAGAAATGGGCATTCTTTCAGAATTCATGCAGTCTTTGACTCCACTGTGATGGTGCATTTTATGCATCAACTTGACTGGCCCACAGCGTGCCCAGACATTTGGTCAAATGTTATTCTGGTATGTTTTTGAGAGAGTGTTTTTGTGTGAGAGTGACATTTAGATTGGTAGACTGAGTAAGCTGATTCCCCTTCCCAATAGAAGTGGGCCTCATCCAATCAGCTGAAGGCCTGAGTAGAACACAGAGGCTGATCCTCCCCTGTGGAAGAGAGAACTCATTCTGTCCGACTACTTGGGCTGGGACATCAGTGCTGTCCTGCCTTTGGACTTGAACCGAAGCATCAGCTCTTTGTGGGTTTTAGGTCTCCCGGTCTTCAGGCTGGAACTTCTGCATTGTCTCTCCTGGTTCTCAGGCCTTTCTATTTGTATTAAAGCTACACCGTTGCATTCTTGGGTCTCCACCTTGCCAACTCACCCTGCAGGTCTTGGGACATGTCAGCTTCTGTAATCACAGGAGTCAGTTCCTGATAATAACTCTCTCTTTCCATCTCTCTCTCTCTCTTTTAAACGTTTTTATTTTGTCTTGGGGTATAGCCAGTGAGCAAACAAGGTTGTGATAGCTTTGGGTGAACAGTGAGGGGCTGAGCCATACATATCCATGGATCCCTTCTCTCCAAACTCCTCCCATCCAGGCTGCCACCTGACCCTGAGCAGAGTTCCCTGTGCTTGTAGGTCCTTGTTTGGTGTCCATTTTAAATACAGCAGTGTGGACATGTCCATGCCAAACTCCCTAACTATCCCTTCCCCCATACCTTCTCCCCTACCCTTGCTAACAAAACTTGTTCTTGAAGTCTGTGAGTCTGTTTCTGTTTTGTATGTAAGTTCAGGCCATCTCTAGCTCTATATGCTATTGGTTCTCTTTTTTCTGGAAGACTCTAACCTATTCATTTCTTATTTGATCTTCCAGCCAATTCTGCGAGGTGCATGGGTCAGGTACTATCACCTGGAAAATGAAAATGAGTGTGGAAAAAAAAAAAGAAAAAGAAAATGAGTGTGTACAGGTTCACACACACACACACACACACACACACACACTTCACACACACTTCGGGGTGCAGAGTAGAATCCAGACCTACTCATGTGTTTTCACTGCTTCTTCCCCCAAGGCATCCACAGAGCAGGAACAGGTGGCAAAGCTAGGTTGCTTTACAGGGTCATTTATCTCCTGACCTGTGATGGCAAGCCCTCCTTTTTGCAGAAAGATTTGCCTCTGAAATGGCAACCCACTCCAGTACTCTTGCCTGGAAAATCCCATGGATCAAGGAGCCTGGTAGGCTACAGTCCATGGGGTTGCAAAGAGTTGGACACAACTGAGCGACTTCACTTCACTGGCCTTACAGAGGAGCCACTCCTTCTTACAGAGGAGCCAACATGGAATTTACAAATTCCACATTGTAAATTCGAGCTACCGAAAGCAGTGCAACAGGGAATGAATCAAACCTTGCAACTTCCCACCTGGCATAGTGAGTCCAGGGAAAGGATGCCCGAGAATAAAATTATCCTCCAAAACACTGAGTCTCAGTTGGGACACAGGTATCTGACTAGTAGAATTCCCATGTGTGTGCATGCTCAGTGACTTCAGTCGTGTCCGACTCTGTGACCCTATGGACCTTAGTCCACCAGGCTCTTCTGTCCATGGAATTCTCCAGGCCAGCATACTGGAGTGGGTTGCCATGCCCTCTGTAGGGGAGGGCAAAATCTCATTATCTTTGTTAGCAGATGTGATCTCCAAGGCCTTTCAGTGTATCATAGCCTTGATGCCATTGGCACTTAGTGAGGACTCAGTCCTTTCTCTCTCAAGGTTTTCTGTTTTTATCAAGCCACCCTTGCCTCAGAGTGAAGGAGAATTCATGTTCTCCCCACCCCCATGGTGTTCAGGCTGGCAGTCCAAGACAGCAGTTGTTGAGCTGTTAAACTTAGAAGATGAGGCTTCCCCAATGGTTCAGCGGATAAAGAATCTGCCTGCAATGCAGGAGACACAGGAGACGTGGGTTCGACCCTGGGTCAAGAAGATCCCCGGGAGGAGGAAATGGCAACCCACTCTAGTATCCTTGCTTGAAGAATCCCACGGACAGAGGAGCCTGGTGGGCTACAGTCCACGGGTCGCAGAGTCGAACGCGACTGAGTGACTGTAACATTTTCTACATTTAGAATATGTATCTGAACTGTTCATTGAAGGGAAGATTGATGAAGGAGTGTTTAAACATCTTTTTTTTTTTAAATTAATTAATTAATTTATTTATTTTTTCAGTGGGAACATCTTTTTTTTGGATTTAAGTTTGCAGTTGTTTCTCTTTTTTCTTGGACATGTACACACTCCTTTATTTATTTGTTTACTTTTGTTTATATTTGGCTGCACTGGGTCCTTGTTGCTGCAAGTGGGATTCTGTAGAGGTGGTGAGCGGGGGCAACTCTCTGGCTGTGGGACACGGGCTTCTCATTGCTGTGTTTCTCCTGTTACAGAGCATGGGCTCCGGCACAGGGGCTCATTAGCTGTGGCTCGTGGGCTCTAGGGCACAGGCGCAGCCTCTAGGTGCCCTGTGGCATGTGGAATCTTCCCAGATTAGGGATCAAACCCGTGTCCCCTGCACTGGCAGGCTGATTTTTATCCACTGTGCCACCAGGGAAGTCCCGTTTAAGCATCTTTAACTGCTCTTATCAAGCGGTCAGAAGTTCAAGAGGTGGCGGCTGTGACCTTTGACTGCTGTTTCTAAGTAGCAGAGGGGGATTCTCTCCTCTCTCCTCTCCTCCTTGTGGCTTTGGCAACCACAAGATCCCTGCATAACCCTCTGACCTACCCCGTTTCTCCAGCCTCCTATCCTAAGCATGTTTGTGTTGACACCTGTGCACGAAATGGATGGGGAAAGTTGCACTCCTGTGAGATGTGCGAATCACCATATACCTACCCTGGTTCTGCAGGAGCCGAAAGGCTGATGGTAGAGAAAGATGGCTGGGAGGAAGGGCTGGGATTGTTGTTGTTCAGTCACTAGGTCATGTCCAACTCTTTGCAACCCCAGGGGAAGAAGCCTGCAGCACGCCAGGCTTCCCTGTCCTTCACCATCTCCTGGAGGAATTTGCTCAGATACATGTCCATTGAGTCAGTTATGCTGTCTAACCATCTCACCCCCTGCGATGGATACTGCAAAAGACAGGGCAGCAGTGGGACCTGGTGCTTGCAAGTGGGAAACTTTGGTTTGAATTAATGACCTCTGGAAAGTGTGCATCAGGGGGCAGTGACTGAAGGGCTGGGATCCTTGGACTGAATAAGCGGATGGTGATCAGTTTGGCCAAGGGGACAGAAGAAAGTTCTCATCCTCTGAAAACCTCTCTCTCCCAACCCCTTAGTCCTAGAACAACATGTGCGCTAAGTCAAGTTCAGTCATATCTGACTCTTTGTGACCCCATGGACTGTAGCCTGCCAGGCTTCTCTGTCCGTGGGATTTTCCAGGCAAGAGTACTAGAGTGAGTTGCCATGCCCTCCTCCAGGGGATCTTCCTGACCCAGGGATCGAACCTGCGTCTCTTAGGTCTCCGGCATGGGTTCTTTACGACTAGCAGCACCTGGGAAGCCCATCCTAGAACAATATCATTCTTAAAAAGTCTGGTGTGGGCTTCATACAGGGAACTTGTTGCTATGAGCAGCAAAGTTGAAAAGAGCATCTTTTCCATGGAAAAGATGAGCCTCAAACTCTTTTGTTCTATCTGAAGCTAAAAGCTCCTAACTTCTGCTGACTTCTCTCTAATGGGTAATGGGTAGGTTTTCATACTTTTGAAAATCGCTGCTTTTTTCTCTTCCTGTTTAGGAAGCTCTTGTAAGCAGAGTTTAATAAGAAACACTGTGTCTCATGGAAATGGTTTTATTTCCACGATATCCAGATGCAGCCTTGTTTTCAGAGTGACTCAAATGTGCTGGACAATGTAGTTGGGATCAAGGGGGAAATGGAGGCGATGGAAACATTGTCTTCGAGGGAAGAAACCCAGCCAGGAGACCCGCTCATTTGCACCGACCTTGGAGCTGGGTATCAAGCATGCTGTTGCTCCGCCCTGATTATCTGCCGCGGGGCCAGCGGGGCTCCTCTTGCTCACGCCTCGCAGCTGTGACCCGCTCAGTGTCGGATGCTGTTCCCAAGCGGCCCGGGTGCGTCGGGCGGACCCTGGCACTGCCTGCTCACACTCCATGTCAGCAGAGTTGTCCTTGCCCAGCCCGCCCTGGTGTCATCGGTCACAGCACAGGGTGACCTACACCTGGCTGTATAAAACTGGTAGCTTTCCACCTGGTTCCCTCCTGGAGTAATTCCAGCTTGCAACAGGGTCTGACTGCCCACTCGATCACCTAGGTAGCCTTTAAAGATATTGATTCAAGTTGAGATCACCTAAAGGAAAATTCTGACGAGCCTAGGCCCATCTCAGATAATGGGGATCAGAATCACCTGGGGACCAGACCTAGGGATGAGCATTTCAAAAACCTTCCTAGGTGGCGGCTCATAAGCTGCTGGGGCCCAGAACTCCTGAGCTTGAGACCCAGAAGCTGTCTCTTGGCTGTCTTTCCGGGAGTCCCCGGGTCTCTTGTCTCTCTGGGTGGGGCTGTGACAATGGCTGGTGTGGCCTCAGGAACACAAAGCATGCTTGTGGCCCTAGGATGGGCCTCACTGTTTTGGGTCCTGTTAGGGAAAGAGGTGGGCTTTCTTGGTGGGTCAGATGGTAAGGAATCTGCCTGCGGTGCGGTAGACCCCCAGTTCGATCCCTGAGTTGGAGGACCCCCAGAGAAGGGCATGGCACCCCACTCCAGTGTTCTTGCCTGGAGAGTCCCTCGGACAGAGGAGCCTGGCGGGCTGCAGTGTCGCAGAGTCGGATACTTTCATGGAAACAGGTGTCGTGTGGGCTAAACCCATTTGGTGGGGACACACACACGCTTCTCCCAGGTTGAAAGGCCCTGCCGTGGTCTCCTGGCCAGTCACGGCAGGGTGTCCCGCAGCCATGGGATCGCAGTCTTGTGACCTCAGCTTCTAATCTAAGCAATGCTTCTCACCCATGTTCCGGCTTCTCGCTGATGGAAGGGGCACTGAGGTGCTGTGTGAACACAGAGCGCATAGAAAGCAGGGGTATCTCAGGGTGCAGCTTCAGATAAGGGGTGTAAACAGAAGTGAACCCTGCAAAAGCTCCCTTCCCACGCCCCTCACCCCCCGCCACCCGCCCCGCACTTGTGGGCACTGGATTCTTCAGACCCTGAGGTTCAGCGGTCTCTATGGAGACCAGGATCTCGGCAGAGGTGCCTGGGGTCACCCTTCTGGGCGCCCCCAGTCCCTCTGACTTGTCAGCCTCTCCCCAGACCCACAGCTCCTCCTTCCAATGCTCCTCCTTGCTCTGTTTACCCTCTCCAGATTTTCCTCCCAGCTCTCATCCTCCAGGCCCTTAGCATCATCTCATCTAGAGATTTAGCTGTCACAAAATCAGGGACAAATCTTTTCAGCTGGTCCGAATCCCCGAAGCCAGGAAGTGTGAAGCTTGGCTACCAACTGGAGATGGGTACTGGGGAGGGGAGAAGGAGGAATCCCAGGGACCAGGTTTGAGGCTGTATTTTAACAGTTGAGCCTGCCACAAGGTCGTGCCCTTTCCCTGGGTGCCCACCAGCTGCACCCTCCAGTCTCTGGGGCCCTGTTTGGACAAGAGCTGCAGAGATGCTTGATTTTCTTATCTTGACTTCCACCCCACCCCCACCCCAGCCTGTTCAGACTTTAATCTGTTCAAGGCAGCCCTCACTTTCCCTAGGAACCGCCTTGTTCACTCTGAAACCTCCTGTTGAATAGAGCTGGCCTGAATTATTCCCTCTGCAGTGGTATATGGGGATGGGTTTGCCTTGGGGACCAAGGCCCTGCCTGGGATGCTTGCTCCTGACCTTCTCTGCTAGGGAAGAGAGCAGTTCTGACTCAACAGTACACACGTCTTCTGTCTTAGGATGAAACTGGGACCTCTCAGCTCTGAGGTGTGGTGTGGACCACATTGTCATCTAAGAGCCTCTCAGAAATGCAGACTCTCAGCTGATCCCAGTTCTGTCACATCGGATTCTGCATTTTAATTAGGTACTTAGTACATATTCATTGGGAAGACTGATGCTGAAGCTGAAACTTCAATACTCTGGCCACCTGATTCGAAGAACTGACTCCTTGGAAAAGACCCCGATGCTGAGAAAAATTGAAGTCAGGAGAAGGGGATGACAGAGGATGAGATGGTTGGATGGCATCACCAACTCGATGGAGATGAGTTTGAGTAAGCTCCAGGAGTTCGTGATGGACAGGGAAGCCTGGTGTGCTGCAGTCCATGGGGCTGCAAAGAGTCGGACACGACTGAGCAACTGAACTGAACTGAACACACATTAAAATGTAAGAAGTGCTGCGTTGAAGCATTCAGGTCACATTGATAAGAATGGAAACAAGATGCTTGCATCATTTAGAAACATTTTTAAATGCTTAGGAAAAACAATCATGAAGGCAATTTGCTTATTAGAGGAGCAAAGATTCATAATAGAGATTATACCAATATTTTTGTTACTTGTTTATTAGACACCACTGGGGAGGTTTAGAACAATCCACAGAATTGTTCTTTGAGGGAACAACTTCATTTCTGAGACTTGATCTTGTTAAAATGTAGGCTGTGGTGCAGCTTCAAGGATATTAGTGAAAAGGATTTTCAGACAATGGTCTAGTTGTCATTCTAATTTTCTTCCTTAGCTGAACCCCAGTTTTGTGGGAGCAGAAGAGAGGAAGGTGCTTATTAAAAATGTTTTCTGGACTCTTTGCAAATAGAGATGGACAATGAAATGTAAGCAGGCAATTCTCAGAGGCCTTTCCAGGAAACCTCTTTATGAGGGGAATCAACTCAGTTGCCAGCCCCCTTCTGAGCTATGACCTGTGCCCCCCTCTCCCCTTTTATCTTAACTGGAATTTTCACAGGATGTTGGAGATCCATTACCCACTAACTCTGATGTCAGCCCTGCCTTCTTGCAGATTTTTCATTATATGAGAAAAAAAATTCCTAATTTGTTTAAGTCTTGGTGTCTCAGGAATGTGATATTTGTGTCTGAACACAAGTCCTAACTTACATGCCACCTAACTGTCGAAAGGGAGAGGTTTGGTTAACTCATTATCATTCATCCACACGATGAAACGCCATACAGCAAAATTATGTCAAACTAAAGCGATGGTTTTCCCACTAGTCCTGTATGGATGTGAGAGTTGGACTATAAAGAAAGCTGAGTGTCGAAGAATTGATGCTTTTGAACTGTGGTGTTGGAGAAGACTCTTGAGAGTCTGCAAGGAGATCCAACCAGTCCATTCTAGAGGAAGTCAACCCTGAAGATTCATTGGATGGACTGGTGCTGAAACTGAAGCTCCAATCATTTGGCCACCTGATGTGAAGATCCTGACTCCTTGGAAAAGACCCTGATGCTGGGAAAGACTGAGGGCAGGAGAAGAAGGGAAAGATAGGAGACAAGTGATTAGATAGCATCACTGAGTCAATGTACATGAATCAGAGCAAACTCTGGGAGACAGTGAAGGACAGGGGAGCCTGGCGCGCATGGGCTCACAGAGTCAGACACGACTTAGAGACTGAGCAACAGCAACGAAGGCAGCAGACGCCTCCCACCTTTGATACCCAGTCTTTCACAGGAGCCTAGTACATAGAGCTGTTAGAAGGCAGCTATTCTGGGTGAATCGAGGCTGGGAACTCTTATCTTCTCCTCCACCTGAAAAATCTTCTCTCCCTTCTTTGGGGAAACTGTAACACCTTCACTGGTCTCTAGCATTTGAAAACCGTTGTTGTAGTCATCTCTTTATCTACATGAAAAATCTTGTTAAACGAAGCAATCAATTTACTCATCAAATTATGGTATGATCCATTTATATTTTTATAAATATGTTTTATATGTATATACTATATAAACACACACAGACCACACACTAATTTTCCCAGGCTTCACCAGTGTTTGGAAAAAAAATGAAGTCACCTCAATGGTGAAGTAAGTGAAAGTCGCTCACTCATGTCTGACTCTTGCGACCCCATGGACTGTAGCCCACCAGGCTCCTCTGTCCATGGGATTCTCCAGGCAAGAATTCTGGAGTGGGTTGCCATTTCCTCTTCAGTGGTAGTTACTCAGATTCCCCAGGCTGGTGGCCCTCATTTGCATGGTGGTAGCCCCTTCCTCCTCAGTGAGGCTTAGGGACATTTTCCGTCTGTTAAGACCGTGAGCCCTCAGAGTCTCCCTCTCTGGCCTCTTGGTTTCCATCAGGTGCAAAGGGGACAGCCCGGGCCTCAGCTCTCACTGTTGGTGCCTCAGAGAGACCTGCCCTGTTGCGTGCTTCGCTCTGTGGCAGACGGCTGCCTTGGTCTTGTGCAACGTGAGGTCAGCTGCTTTCTGCCAAGAAGGAGGAGGATGAACACGGGCTGATCCACGGGGCTGAGCTGTGGCTTGGGGCAGACGGGGGACTGGTGGCCGTGCTAGCAGTCACACTGACCTCCTCATCTGCTACAGAGCTTCCTGACCCCACGCCCCCACGCATCTAACACCAACCCTGCCCGAATGAGCTCACGAGGACTGCCAAGCTCATCCTGCTCAGTTGGTCCCCCCATAAGTGTGTGCATACATGCACGTGAGTAGTATTAAAGCAGTGTAAATTGAAATTTTAAAATTTTACTGGTAATAATTTCTGAATGGCAACATCAGGGCACTTGAATGTTCAAAAAAAAGCTTTTTCATGCTTACTTATGTTTTTAAAACTTCTACAATGAACATGTATTGGGTGGTGTGCATGCTCAGTTGTATCTGACTCTTTTGAGACCCCATGGACTGTAGCCTGCCAGGCTCCTCTGCCCATGGGGGTTTCCCAGGCAAGAATACTGGAGTGGGTTGCCATTTTCTCCCTCAAGGGATCTTCCCGACCCAGGGATCAAACCCATATCTCCTGCACTGGCAGGTGGATTCTTTACCACTGAGCCACTGGGGGAAGATAAAACATGTATTACTTATATTTAAAAAATTAAGGGACTTCCCTGGCAGTCTAGTAGTTAGGACTCCATGCTCCTGGTGCAGGGGGCGTTGTTCGATCCCTGATTGGAGAACTAAGATCCTGAATGCCAGCACGGCTCAGCCATTATAAATAAAAATGTACCTGAAATCAATTATGATTCCAAATAACTGAATCCACTAGCTTGCTTAGTACATTTATCTGTGAGTTTCCTGTCATCCTAGGCAAAATACTTTACCTTTGTCAATGTCAAAGGAGTGGGGTAGGAGTGGGGAAGAGGAGGGTGGCAGGGTGGTGGATAGGAGGCATACAATAGGCATAAAAATCATGTAGAACTGTGGTTTCAGGTTATTCCTAGAGGTAGACACCTCCGATATCTTATATTCAGTCTTTCATAGAGTTTCAATATCTAAATACTGTTAACAGTATGTGTGCATGCTAATTTGCTTCAGTTTTGTCTGACTCTTTGCGACCCATGGGCTGTAGACCACCAGGCTCCTCTCTCCATGGGGTTCTCCAGGCAAGAATACTGGAGTGGGTTGCCATGGCCTCCTCCAGGGGATCTTCCTGACCCAGGGATTGAACCTGCATCTCTTATATCTCCTGCATTGGCAGATGGTTTCTTTACCACTAGCGCCACCTGGGAAGCCCTTGCTAACAGTATATCTGTATCTTTTTTCTGGCTTTATTGAGATATAACAGACATAAAATATTGTTTAAGTTCAAGGTGTGAACCCACATTGATTTGATACACTTGTTATCTCTATATCTTTTTATCCAAATGTGGACCCCAAAAGTGTTGCCTGCCATGTCCGTAAACAGTGAATATTGCCAGCCATCAAGCCATCAGCCACTGTGTTCACCCCCAGCAGAGCACCCCAAGGGAATAAAATAGATTTCTGGACCTAGATAGTTAACATACACATCAAAGGAATAATGTTAATGGCCCTAGACTCTTGCATCTTCTCATACACAGAAAAGCACTAAAATGATAAACTTGAGATGTCTGTTTTTTGTGATTAGCAGTGATTGTTTGATGTTTGACTACTTGTTTTTTATTTTTCCAGCAAACACTCCTCTATACCTGGCTCCTCCCTTACCTCTTCAGAACAGTTCCTCAGAGTTATCTAGGAGGCTGTCTCCTGGGTGATAGTTCTCAGTAAAGGCCCCGAATAAAACATAACTCTCACCTTTCAGGTTGTGTGGATTTTTTTTTCAGTTGCATAAGAAAGGCTGAAGACAGTGCTTTCCAACAAAACCCAAACAGCACATACTTCTGGGGCTTGGTAACCTGTTCACTCTAGAGCACCAGTTCCTGGGTGCCCTGCCCTGAGACTGGGGGAACTGGGCTTTGCGGGCACGGGCTAACCATGCAGGGAGTGGCATCACAGACCAGCGAGTCACCTGGGGGAACCGTTGGGCTCTCACACTGACACGTCTCTGAGGAGTGGGGGGCGGGGGGGCGAAGGCCTCCAGTTCCAGTGAGGTAAGAAGGACCGTGAGGGTTTGTTGTTTAGTGGCTCAGCTGTGTCTGACTCTGAGAAGAAATGGAGTAGCCCTCATAGTCAACAAAAGAGTCTGAGATGCAGTACTTGGGTACAATCTCAGAAACGACCGAATAATCTCAGTTCATTTCCAAGGCAGAGTATCCACTATCATGATAATCCAAGTCTATACCCCAACCACTAATGCCGAAGAAGCTGAAGTTGAAAGGTTGGATGCAGACTCCAGGACCTTCTAGAACTAACACTAAAAAAAGATGTCCTTTTCATCATAGGGAACTGGAATGCAAAAGTAGGAAGTCAAGAGATACCTGGACTAATGGACAAGTTTGACCTTGGAGTGCAAATGAAGCAGAGCAAAGGCTGACAGTTTTGCCAAGAGAACACACCGGTCACAGCAAACCATTAGGATGATGAGTAAAGTCACAGACGCTAAGTCAGGGGCACCGTAGAGAAACCACAGAATGTCCTGATTCCCATTAAATTCTGCACCATGCAGCCCTCCCTTTTGCTGCTAAAGGCTGATTTGCGGAAAGACTCCCTCTCATGATGGGGCTTTCAACTCTGGTGGAAAGAAGACGTGGGTGCAGGGCCACCTGCATGGCGGGTCTCTACTGAGTTGAGTTCATTAGTGGTTTTCCTCCAGGGGCGTCTGCCTGACGCAGCAGATTTTGCTTTGAGAGCTGGACTTCCCCAGTGCCCTGTGGCAAGAGACAAAATTCCAGTCCTTCTATCACTGGCACAACAAAGAGAGCCAGCTCCATGCCCTCTGGAGATGCCTGAATCTCTGTGTCCTTTGCACTTCCGGGCCACTCCCAGTACTGACAGCTCCTCCTTCCTTCATTTTCAGAATAATCCCTTTGATGGGTGACTTCTCTCCCTTCTTGTCATTATTCTCTGTCCCCCAGTTTCCCCTATCCCCTCCCACCCAGCAGTGCTGCAAATTGCTTAAAGCAACTTCAAAAACAGCTTCAAAATGCCTGCCTTTGCTTTAAATGCTCAAGGTGGCCCCTTGCTTTCCTCACCCTACCAGCCCCCCAGCAGAACCCAAACACCGAGTGTTTTCTTGTCATTATTTGCCTTTTACTTGGTAACACCAGCTAACATCTGTTGAGCACGTGTGTTAATTCACTGACTTCTGACAGCAGCTGTATGTGGTAGGGAGGTCAGTAAACCCCATTGCTCAGATGAGGAAACTGAGTCCTGGAAAGAGCCTCAGATGCAGGTCCCACACGTGATGATCGTAGCACTGGCAGGGCCCCTGGGCTCCCAGCCTATGTCCTTGCTGCAGCGCTGGTTCTGTGGTTGTTTCTCTGTGAAGTCTGCATCAGATTTTTAAAAATATGCCAATCCTATCCGTCAGCATTTTCAATAGTTTTTTTTTTTTTTTTTTTTGGAAGTATAGTTGATTTACAATGTTGTGTTCATTTCAGGTGTATAGCAAAGTGATTCAGTTATATATATATATACACACACATATATATATTCAGTGATTTAGCGATTCAGTTATATATATATATTTTTCCAGATTCTTTTCTATTTAAGTTTATTACAAGATATTGAATACAGTGCTATATAGTAAGAACTTGTTGGGCATCTGTTTTGCATATCATAGTGTATTTCTGTTAATCCCAAACTCCCAATTTATCCCTCCTGCCCCTTCCCCTTTGGTAACCATAAGTCTGTTTTCTTTGTAAGCCTGTTTCTATCTAGTAAAGTTCATTTTTATGAATTTTTTTAGATTCCACATATAAGTAGTATCATATGATATTTGTTTTTCTCTGCCTGACTGAACTTCAGTTATATTATCCTCTCTAGATCCAATCATGTTGATGCAATTAGCATTATTTAATTCTTTTTGATGGCTGAGTGATATCCATTACACACACACACACACACACACACACACACACAACATATATATGATGGTGATGATGCTTAGTTGCTCAGTCATGTCCCACTCTTGCGACTCCATGGACTGTAGCCCGCCAAGCTCCTCTGTCCTGGGATTCTTCAGGCAAGAATACTGGAGTGGGCTGCTGTGCCCTCCTCCAAGGGCTCTTTCTGACCCAGGAATAGAACCCAGGTCTCCTGCACTGTATGGGGATTCTTTGCCATCTGCACCACCAGGGAAGCCTACACACACACACACACACACACACACACACACACACACGCCACATCTTTAGCCATTCATCCGTAAATGAACATTTAGGTGGCTTCCATGTCTTGCTATTTTAAACAGTGCTGCCATAAACATAGGGGTGCATCGTGGTGGTGGTGGTTTAATTGCTCAGTCGTGTCTAACTCTTTGTGACCCCATGAACTGTAGCCCACCAGGCTTCTCTGCCCATGGGATTTTTCCAGACAAGAATACTGAAGTGGGTTGCCATTTGGTTCTCCAGGTAGGGGTGCGTGCATATTTTCTAATTAATAATTTGTGCTCAGTCATGTCCAGCCATTTATGACCCTGTGGACAGTAACCCGTCAGCCTATGTCTATGGAATTTTCCCAGGCAAGAATACCGGGGCGGGTAGCCATTTCCTTCTCCAGGGGATCTTCCTGACCCAGGGACTGAACCCGCGGCTCTCACGTCTCCTGCATTGGCAGGCAGGTTCTTTACCACCAGCACCACCTGGGGTATTGCCGTCTTTTCTAATTAGAGTTTTCATATTTTCTGGTTATGTTCCCGGGAGTAGGATTGCTGGATCATATGGTGGTTCTATTTTTAGTGTTTTAAAGAACCTCATTACTTTTTTCCATAGTGGATGCACCAATTTACATTCCCACCAACAGTGTAGGAGGAGCCCCTTTTCTCCACCCCCACCCCCTCCCCAGCATTTGTTACATTTTCAGTGGTTTTCATGGTCCCTCAAGGCTTTCCTGTGTGCAAGACAGACCACTGTGGAGACTCCAGTGCAGGGGCTCAGATCAACATCATGCCAAAACCCCTGTTCTCACAGATCCATACGCCCCAGAGCATGTGGTAAAGGGGATCAAAGAATAGGATGTTTAACTTGCTCAAATACCTCTCTATAGATGTCACATTTAATCCTCAGTCAGGTATTTCTATATTAACTCCATTGTGTTTTCTGTATTGAAGTGAAATTCATATAACATAAAACTAGCCATGTGAAAGTGAGTGTTTCAGTGGCATTTGGTACATTCACAATGTCGTGCAACTGTCGATTTAAAAAAAAAAACCCACACAACCTAAGAGCTGCGAGTTTGGGTTTATTCAAGAACCTTACTGAGGACCCGAAGACAGCCTTTCAGGTGGCTGTGAGCAACTGTTCTGAAGAGGTCAGGATATGCAAGAGTTTTTTTTCCCCTGATAGCTCAGTTGGTAAAGAATCCAACTGCAATGCAGGAGAGCTGGGTTGGATCCCTGGGTTGGGAAGATCCCCTGGAGAAGGGAAAGGCTACCCACTCCAGTATTCTGGGCTGGAGAATTATGGGGTTGCAAAGAGTCCGACACAACTGAGTGACTTTCACTTTTGCTTGCTGGAAAACAAAACAAGTAATGGAACATCAAATGATCACTGCTAACGACTGAAATCAGACATCTCGTTAGTGATTTTACAGCTTTTCTATGGATGGGAAGATGCAAGAGTCTGGGGTCATCGACATTATTCCTTTGACGTGCATATTAACTGTCTAGGTTCAGGACCCTGTTTTCTTCATCTTGAATGTCCCGCAGGTGCACACTGAGGTGACTGCAGTGGCTGATGGCTTGAGAGCTAGCATCACTTGTGTACCAGAATAGCAGGCAACATCCTTTGTTTACCGAAATGGCAGGCAGCACTTTTTTTTTGTCCATGCAACCATCACCTTTCAGTTCAGTTCAGTGGCTCAGTCGCATCTGACTCTTTGCAACCCCATGGACTGCAGCACACCAGGCATCCCTGTCCATCACCAACTCCCAGAGCTTACTCAAACTGATGTCCATCCAGTCAGTGATGCCATCCAGTCAGTGATGCCATCCAGCCAGTGATGCCATCCAGCCATCTCATCCTCTGTCATCCCCTTCTCCTCCTGCCCTTAATCTTTCCCAGCATCAGGGTCTTTTCAAATGAGTCAGTTCTTCACATCAGGTGGCCAAAGGATTGGAGCTTCAGCTTCAGCATCAGTCCTTCCAGTGAATATTCAGGACTGATTTCCTTTAGGATGGACTGGTTGGATCTCCTTGCAGTCCAAGGGACTCTCAAGAGTCTTCTCCAGCACCACAGTTGAAAAGCATCAATTCTTCGGCACTCAACTTTCTTTATGGTCCAACTCTCACGTCCATACATGACTACTGGAAAAACCATAGCTTTGACTAGATGGACCTTTAGTTCCAAAACATCTTCATCACCCCCAAAAGAAAGCTCCATACTTACATTAAGCAATTTATTCACTATTCCTTGCTCCCCCAGCCCCTGGCAACCCCACTAACTGCTTTCTGTCTCTAGATTAGTCTATTCTGGAGATGTTGTATAAAGAGAATTGTCTAGTAGGTGGCCTTTCATATCTGTCTTTCAGTTAGCATAATGTTTCCGAGGCTCATCCACATTGTAGGGTGTATCAATTTGTTGTTGTTCAGTCACTAAGTCATGTCTGACTCTGTGACCCCATGGACTTCAGCACGCCAGGCTTCCCTGTCCTTCACTGTCTCCTGGAGTTTGCTCAGATTCATGTCCATTGAGTCAGTGATGCTATCTAACCATCTTATCCCCTGCCACCCTCTTCTCCTTTGTCATCAATACTTCATTCCTTTTTTTTTTTTTTTGTGGCAGAATACTATTTCATTGTATGGAGAGTCCTCCACATTTTGTTTCTATTCATCCATCATTGGATACTTGAGTTGTTTCCACCTTTTGTCGATTGTGACTAATACTGCAATCAACATTCCTGTACATGCATCGATTTTGAGTACCTGCTTTGAATTCTTCCCAGTATATACCTAGGACTGGAATAGCTGGGTCAAATGGTATTTCTCTACCTAACTTTTTGAGGAACCCATGAGCACCATTTTTAAAGCAAGGAATCTGAGGCTCAAAGGAATTGAGTGGTTTGAGGTTACATGACCAGTAAATAACATAACCAACACTAGGACTGTGGTCCTTCTAAGGACCAAGACTGCAGGGAAAATCCTTCATTCATGCCATACATCCATTGAGGGCCACGGCAGGCCTCTGCAGCAGATTTAACAGTTAAATCTCAGAAAGGAGCTCCCTCATGCCAGAAACTTCAGGAGAAAACAAAACAAGGGGAGTTTTAAAATCATAAATCAACACAAGGGGCTCATGCATAAACCCCGTTACTCGCAGACAATCTAGCTGAGCTTAGCGATGATCTCTCCGGTCTTGCTGCCCGTCTGAACATCAGTGTGGGGGCAGCTCATGCCGATTTTTCAAGGCGCAGAAAAGAGTCACTCTCCCTATTTCTGTCTCACTGTCTGCATGTCTTGACTGACCCCGGGGGAGGAGGGGAGGTGGGGTGTGCGCGGGTCCTGGTTTGGTTGTGAAGTTCTGATCTGGATGGGGTGTCTGCGAAAGTCACTGTCCAAGGAGAATGTCTGGAAGGCTCTGCGGCTCAAAGGGTTAAATGCCAGACCCAGACGGAGACTCAAAAGAGGGGCGGGGCGGGGAGGGGGGGAGCGAGGGATGGGAGAGGCGGCGGGACTCGGGCTTCTGGAATCTTCTTTTCCAGTGGTTCCGAGGGGAATGTTACTTGAAAGAGGTAAATTCTGATCGCCGCCCTCGACCGTTCCCAGCTCCCTGGAGCATTTTCTGTGCGGAAAGGTGACATCCAAACGCCGGAGCTTAGCTGGGTTTGAAAACAAGACGCGGGCGCCGCTGGGCTCGTACCCTCCCCTCGTCCCCCGCTCCCTGGCCCCGCTGACCTGATTAATCAAGAGCCCTGCCAAACCCAGTGAGGAGGGCTCCCAGGCTAATCTAATCTGCGTCCCCCTACGGGGACAGACATCCCCGCTCGGCCAATGAGACGCGACAGTGCAAGCTGGGACTGCGCGGTGGAAAATTCCATGCGCCGGCCCGGGGAGGCTGCGGCGGCCTCTGGCGGCGGCGCGCGCCCCGCATCCTGCAGCCCTGGGCTCTCCGCGTTCCCGCAGCTGCGGGAACCCCCAAAGCTGCCCGGTTTCGGGGCGCTGTCACACGAGTCCCAGGGCAGGCGGCGTTGTTATAATTTTCTGGTTCTCCGCAGCTCTGCGAAAGACGCTTTCAGCTAATCCAAGAAAAGGCTGGCGATGCCTGAATCATTGCGGGGAGCGGGAGGAGGGGTCTATGATGGCATCTCCCGCTCACACGGTGGGGGGGGGGGGGTGTGGGGTGTGTGTGTGTGTGTGTGTGAAATATAAACCATACGGGGTGTGTGTGTGTGTGTGTGAAATATAAACCAGTGCCCCCACTCCTCGCCCACCCAAGCAGCAAGTCGGGTGCGCAATTGTCCCCCCACCCCCAAGTGCCTCCACTGGGCTTTGCAACCCGATAAGTGCGGGAGAATGAATGAGCTGGGGGCCCCCTTTCTATCCACCCACGAACTGAACTGCGGGCGCCCTTTTGGAAGGGGCCGGTGGGTCCTAGAGAGCGAAGGGTTAGGAGTCAGCAAAGGTGTGTATTTCCTGAAGGTGAGGAGACCAAGGACAGGAGGACCAGTGCCGTGATCCAGAGATAATTGCAGGGCCACAAAGGGGGGACATCTTGGTCTGCCTTTGCGGGGGGGAAAGGGGGTGCGGATCGGAGCTGGAAGGACAGAAGTTAGCCAGAAAGAGCAGGGGAGGCGCCGGCAGCCTGTGTTCCAGCCCCTGGAGCGAGGCTGCTGGGCAAGCGTTTCCGTGAAGCTGGGCTGTGTTATGAGATCCCTATCTCTCTTAACTCCACGTGAATTACTGCCATAAATCCCCATGATTTCATGGGATCCAGGCCTGTTTCTGCTCCTCGCAGTATAAAAGAACCTAGTGAACAGAGTCCAAAAATCAGAGTGTAGCCTTGCCCAGGAGAGCCTCTGCCAAAAGACAGTCACAAAGGCTTTGGGATTGGAGGGGGGCCGGGAGGGCGAGGGGACAATGGGCCTTGAGATCTGGGAGAGGGAAAACAGAAGGAAAGGAGAAAATACAGGTGTTTCTTCTTAAGGGAGAATGTGAAGCTTGAGGAATAACCCGCAGAACAGAAAGATAAGAAAGGGCCATGCCCGGTCCTGATAAGATGACTTGAGCTGAGCTTCAGGAGACAGGAGACCAGAAAGCCGGCCACCCCAGTTCTGCGAGTGCCCCGCTGAAGGTCCTGGAGAATCTCCCAACTTTCCTGAATCTTAGTTTTTATCTCTGCAAAATCCAGATAATTCCTGAGACTAAAAGAAAGTGAAATTATGTCTATAAAGCTGTCAAGAAATCTATGCAAGTGTTGTTGTTTCTTTTAGCCCACATACATGAACAATCTATGTTAATTTAGTTGAATTAACTTTGAGCTTTTCAAACTGTGGTGCTGGAGAACACTTTTGAGAGTCCCTTGGACTGCAAGGAGATCAAACCAGTCAATCCTAAAAGGAAATCAACTCTGAATATTCATTAGAAGGACTGATGCTGAAGCGGAAGCTCCAATACTTCGGCCACCTGATGTGAAGAACTGACTCACTGGAAAAGACCCTGATGCTCGGAAAGATTAAAGACAGGAGGAGAAGGGGATGACAGAGGATGAGATGGTTGGATGGCATCATTGACCCAATGGACAAGAGGAACTCCAGGAGATAGTGAAGGACAGGGAAGCCTGGTGTGCTGCAGTCCATGGGGTCACAAAGAGTTGGACATGACTGAGCAACTGAACAACAAAACTTTGATGAAGAGTCATGGCTAATCAATCAATCAATACTTGTATTAATGTAGTCAGTAAATATTTACTGAATACCTACTGTGTGCTGGGGCGTACAGCAGTGAAGAAAACACAACAGTGCCTGCTCTTGGGACACTCCCATTGTGATGGGGGAGACAAATGATAAATAAGAAAACAAAGGAGTGTTTTCAGTGGTGATTAGTGATATGGAGAAAACTAAAGCACATATGTGGGATAGGGAGAGTGATTTCGAAGGGAGTGAGGAGGGAGGACCTCACTGAGAAGCTGGTCTTTCAGCAGAGCCCTGAAAGGGAGGTGAGGGAGTAAGCTCTATGGATTTCTGGAGGAAGAACATTCTAGGCATTTTAGGTGCGGGGTGGGGAGGTTGCCAGAGGTTTCAAAGGGCCTGAGGTGGGACTGTGGTCCTCTGAGTTGGAGGAACAGGCACTGTCCCTAGAGGGGACTGAGCAATGGGACTGAAGTCAGGGACCAGCTGGGCGGAGGTAGGGAGCCCGGATTGTTTGGAAAGGCTGGAGGGCTTTCACCATGAAAATTCTGAGCATTCATTGGACAGCACAGCTGAGGAGCCACCTTGGATCTTAACTGACTGCAATGCAGCTTTCTTTCTAATTTGGATACTGAAAAGCCACCTGCATGTGAAGTGAAAGTCGCTCAGTCGTGTCCAACTCTTTGCAACCCCATGAACCATGGAATTCTCCAGGCCAGAATACTGGAGTGGTAGCCTTTCTCTTCTCCAGAGCATCGTCGCAACCCAGGGATCAAACCCAGGTCTCCCGCATTGCAGGTGGATTCTTTACCAGCTGAGCCACCAGGGAAGTCCAAAAAAAAAAAAAAAAAAAGCTTTGCTGTGTTTGATAATGTGCTGGGGACTCTGGAGAACAGCAGGAAGTAGAACACTGAGGCATGCTTTAAAGAGGCCACAGTCCTGTAGAGAATCTGGTTTAGCTGCAAAAAAGTAGTAAATGACCAATACAAAACAGTTCCTCATACTTGCTAAATTGTAGGGAGGGTCCCCCAAGCAGGAGGAAACTTATTCCCCCCAAAGCAGGGAGCTGTGGGAACCCCAGGGGCCCCCTGGGATTGTGCTGAGATCTTCGTAGGTGGCCAGTGATGGTTTGTGGACGGAGGGAGCGCCTGAAGTCGAGAGTCAGAGAGGTCTCCTCTCCCCGGCCTGGAGCCCTTCACAGGTAGGTCAGAGTTGCCTGGAGCCCTTCACAGGTAGGTCAGAGTTGTCAGCCCACAGTCTGAGCTGCTCTGACCGGACGAGGAGGGTGATCAGGGATGGAGACGTTGGATGAGCCCAGTTCAGAAAAGCCCACAATGCTTTGCCACACTCAGAACTCTTTGCAGGCCTGGCCAGCTGTGTTCCTACCCTCTTCCTTGGGGATCAGGGGCTCCACTCTGAAATCACAGGATTCATCACTGCAGGGTGCCCCAGCCCTGGGCTTCCAGCTCTAGCATCACCCTTGACCTCCCTGGGCAGGCCTGAACAAGTCCCATAACCTTCAGAGAATCAGCTACACCCACCGGCGCTGGCTCTGTGAAACCAAGACAACCAGGCGTGCTGGGCTGGAGCCCGGCAGCTCTGGGGGCGAGAGGAAGAGAGGGGCCATTGTCCTCGGCTGCCTCCTCCTAGCAAAGTGGTTTATTTATTTAACGTTTTGAATAAGTAGTATAACATATGGTTCAGGAAATCAACAATTATACAACATTGCACAGTGGAAAGCGTACTTTCCCATATGCTCAGTTCTTATCTCTCCCCCCACAAAAGGTAGCCGCTGCTATTAATTTGTTGTTTATCTTTCTAGAGATTCTCCTCCTCCTCCCCTTCCTCCCCCCCTTTCTCCCTCTCCTTGCTTCCTTCTGCACAGACAAGCAAATTGAATACACAGTCTTCCCCCAACTCCCAACCCCCCTTGGCCTCTTTAAAGTAGTAGTTCACAATCCAGCGTTCTGTGCCTCATTCTTCTCAGGTAGCATGTCTTAGACCTTCTCCATGATGGTCCAGGATGGCAAAATGTCATCACTGCTCTTTACTAACTCTTACAAATCCAAAATGTGCAAAGATCCCCTCTAGATGGACGTTTAAGTTGTTGCAGTCTTTGGCTTTTAGACAGTGTTGTCACGAATAACTTGGAAGTTCTTCATGGAGTACATGATCATGTTTATGCAGAAGGTAAACTCCTAAAAGTGGAATTTTTGCTGTGTCAAAGGGTAAATGCATCTCTAATATGGACAGATGTTGCCAAATTACTCTCTGCAGGGGCTATGACAATTTCTGCTTCTAGTAGCAATGTAGGAAGAAGACCTGTGTTGCCCAGCCCACCAACAGAGTTTTGTCGTCAGATTTTTGCCATTTCTGATAAATTTTTAAAAATCATTGTGGTTTTAATTTGTATATTTCTTATGATTGACGTTGAGTATATTTTCATATGTTTAAAAACCAAATACGTGTCCTGTAAAGTGTCCATACCCATGCTTATCCTTATATTGTTTTTTGGTCTTTGTCTCATCAATTTGCAGGAGCTCTTTATATAGTATTGGGGAAATTAACTCTTTGTGGTATGAATTACCTACATCTGTCATTTTGTGTTTGCTTTGGGTGTTTTAAAAAATTAGTTTTTTAAATTTTAAATTTCCTGCAATGCAGAAAATTTTGATTTCCTTGTAGTCAAAATTGTCAACCATTTATGTTGTGACTTCTAGATGTTGCCTTTTCATACTGTTGAAAAGTATGAAAAGCAAGACTTCCTTCATCTTCCATTTTGGCTTTAGTGTTCTTATGTTTTACTTTTTATGTTTAAAACTTTGATACACAGTTTATTCAAAGCTTTGATACAAAACTGGAATTTGTTCTATTGTCGATGCACAGTCTATCTAAAAAATGTTTGTTATCAACACAACTTTTTGAATAGTCCATCTTTTCCCCATGTATTTGAGATGCCTGCATTATCTTAAACATTTCCATATGTATTTGGGTATTTTTCAGGATTTTCAATTCTGTGCCATCTGTTGGTCTGATGAAATCATATCCTACTATTACAAAGTTTTAGTTATTGAAGACTTTAAGTATATATTTTTTTTTTGACTTTAAGTATATTTTAACATGTGGTATAGCTATTCCTTCTTCTTTTCTTTATCAGAATTACCCACACTATTGATTATTTTTCCATGTGAAAGTTAGAATCACTTTGTATAGATAAAAATTGCTTTTTGTGTTTTTATTGGGATGGTACTTATTAGTTAACATTTATGTGTGTGCTCAGTCACTCAGGCATGTCCGACTCTCTGAGACACCCTGGACTGTAGCCTGCCAGGCTCCTCTGTCCATAGGATTTCCCAGGTAAGAATGTTGGAGCAGGTTGTCATTTCCTTCTCCGGGGATCCTCCAGACCCAGGGATGGAACCCATGTCTATTGCATCTCCTGCATTGGCAGGCAGCTTCTGTACCACCTGGCACTGTACCACCTGGGAAGCCCATTAACATTTATGTGCTAAGGAAATTGACATAAAGCTAAGTTTTGTTATCCAAGAACATGGTATATTTTTTCATTTATTTGTCTTTCTCTCTGTATCTCTCTCTTTTTTCCTTATGAGTGTTTAAAAGATTATGTATCTTTTAAGCTAGTTTTTAATTTTATCTTTTTATTGTATATGAGGTATTTTCTTTGATTTTATTGACTCACTGATTTTGTTTATATAAACAAAGGCCATTGATTTCTTAATATTAATTTTACATATCCTATTGAATTCTTTTATTGATTGTAGTTGTTTTCACACATTTTTTTTCTTCGGGTTTCAAAGTACAAAACAAATCACCTGTAATAGTGATAGTTTTACTTGTTTTGCTCAGTTTTTGTCCTGGTCTAATTGTGTTGGCTAGTGATGCTGGTAGAAAATTAAATGATGTGACAGTGAACAAACAATTATCTCATTTCCAACTTGGGTTAAATCTTCTACCAGTTCTCAATTAAGCACACATTTTGTTTTGAGGTTATATATATGGTTTAAAAATATGTATGTATATATGTCTATTCTTGTGTTATTGTCTTGTAAAAAATCAAGAATAAATTGTCAAATATTGTCAAGTTCTGTTTGAACATGTATTGAGGTGACTACATATTTCCCCCTTAGAATTAAGTGTCTTTGCTAATGCTGAATCATTCTTGCATTCCTGGAACAACCCATGTGGTCATGATGTACATTATTATTTTTACCTGCTGACAAATTCTGTTTGCTAATACCTTTTAGCGTTTTTATTGATAGTAAAAGTGCATGAAACTTAAGTGTACACAAATGCACAAATCTAAAGTATAGAAGTAGAGGAATTTATACATGTATATACATATGTGTGTACGTATATATATATATATATATGCAATATATTTTAGTGGTGGTTTAGTTGCTAAGTCACGTTCGAGTTTTTGCAACCCCATGGACTGTAGCCCACCAATCTTCTCTGGCCATGGGATTTTCCAGGCAAGAATACTGGAGTGGGTTGCCATTTCCTCCTCCAGGGGATCTTCCTGACCCAGGGATTGAACCCGTGTCTCCTGTGTCCCCTGCTTGGCAGGCAGATTCTTTACCACTGAGCCACCTAGGAAGCCCTGTAATATATATGTTAGATGCACACACAAAAAAGTATTATATTAAAGTATTAAAAGTATTAAAAATCTTGTGAGAAAAATAGGATATGAAAATACATGATTGATCATCATAAAGGCAAAAATGGAAAACAAAGGCATAAAAGAGATGGAACAAACAGAAAATAAATAGCAGCATGGTAGGATTTAATGTAACTATACTGGCAGTTATTTGAAGTATAAATACAAAACACACAGAAAGAATAAGTATCAGACTAAATAGAAAGAATTGAGACCCAAGTGTATACTTTTACAGTGAGCATATATTAAATATAAGGATGAAGTCTGAATGAAAGTAAAAGGATGAAAAGAGTTATACCATGCAATATTAGCAAAAAGAAATTTAGTTGGCTATCTTTTTTTTTTTTTAAGTTGGCTATCTTAATATCAAGCAATACCCTAAGGCAAGAAGTATTACTAGAGGGAAAATCGGCTGTTTTATTATGATAACAGGGCCACTGCCACAAGGAAACCCAAGAATCTGAAAATTTATACACCTAATAACATTGTTTAAAAATGGAAATTAGCAGAATTAAAGCAAGAAATAAATTTACAACCATAGCTGAGAGTCATGTACCTCCCTATTCCATTTTCTTATCTATTAGATTTTTAATTATAATTTTTGTGTGATTGCCCTAAAGATTTCATTTTGTGTCTCTGACTTATTGCCTTCAACCTTAAATTGGTACTTTTACCTCAAATAATAATGCAATAGCCTCACAACAATTGAAGTCCATTTACTCCATCCCACACTTAAGGCTAGTATTGTATAGTTTTACCTCTACGTGTGTTGTCAAGTTCACAAGATGCTATTATTTGGCTTCAAACAGAAAATATTCTTTTCTCCCTTCCCACATATTTATTCTTTCCAGTGCTTTGTGTTCCTTCCTGAAATTCTGTGCTTCCGTCTGGGAACGTTTTCTTCTGCTTGAAAAAATGCCATTTAGTATTTCATGTAGTGCTTCTCCACTGGGGATGAATTATCTTAGGTTTTTTTTTTTTTTTTTGCTTGCTTGAAACATTTTATTTTGCCTTCAGAGTTGAAGGACCTTTTGCTGGATATAGAATTCTAGTTTGAGAGTACTTTGTTTTTCTTTTAGAATGTTAACGTATCACTCTACTGCCTTCTGGCTTTCACACATTTTTTTTCATGGACAAAACAATCCTGTAATCAGTGTTACTATTGCTCCCTTAAAGACTGTGTACATTTTAAAGAAGATGCCTTTAAGATTTTCTCTTTGTCTTGGATCTTCAAATGTTTACTGTGCCTTGATGTATTTTTCTTTTTATGTAATTTCCACGAGGTTCACTGAGACTCTGGAGTAAAGAGTTGTTGTCTTTCGTAAGTATTGGTAAATTCTTGCCTATTGTCTCTTGGAGTATCGCTTCCACTGTTATCTCTTTATCTTATCCCTCGACTCCAATTATATGTATATTAGATCTTTTTACGGTGTCCTATATATTATTTGTGCTCTATTCTGTTCTTTCCAATCATTTTTCTCTGTTTTGTTTTGAACATTTCTATTGATCTATTTTTGCATTTACTAATTGAATCCCCTGCTATATATAGTCTTCTTTTAAAACCAGTAAGTTTTTTTTCTTTCACTGAGTTTCATTGAGATATAAGTGATACACAGCACTGTATAAGTTTAAGGTATACAGCATAATAATTTGATTTACATACATCATGAAATGATTATAATAAGTTTAGTGAGCATCCATCATCTCATCTAGACAAAATTTAAAAAACAGAAAAAAAAAATTTTTTTCTTGCAATGAGAACTCTTATCAATAACCTCAGATACTCAGATGACACCACCCTTATAGCAGAAAGTGAAGAACTAAAGAGCCTCTTGATGAAAATGAAAGAGGACAGTGAAAAAGCTGACTTAAAACTCAACATTCAAAAAACAAATATCGTGGCATCTGATTCCATCACTCCATATCAAATAGATGGGGAAAGAGTGGAAACAGTGACAGACTTTATTTTTCTTGGCTCCAAAATCACTGCAGATGGTGATGCAGCCATGAAATTAAAAGATGCTTGCTCCTTGGAAGAAAAGCTATGACCAATGTGGACAGCATATTAAAAAGCAGAGACATTAATTTGTCAACAAAGGTCAATACAATCAAAGCTATGGTTTTTCCAGTAGTCGTGGGTGTGAGTGTTGGACCGTAAAGAAAGCTGAGTGCTGAAGAACTGATGTTTTTGAACTGTGGTGTTGGAGCATACTCTTGAGAGTCCCTTGGACTGCAAGGAGATCAAACGAGCCAACGTTAAAAGGAAATGAGTCCTGAATATTCGTTGGAAGGATTGATGCTGAAGTTGAAGCTCTAATACTTTGGCCACCTGATGCGAAGAGCCAGCTCATTGGAAAAGACCCTGATACTGGAAAAGATTGAAGGCAGGAGAAGAAGGGGGAGACAGAGGATGAGATGGTTGGATGGCATCGTGGACTCAATGGACATGAGTTTGAGCAAGCTCCGGGAGTTGGTGATGGACAGGGAGGCCTGGCGTGCTATACAGTCCATGGGGTTGCAACAGCCAAGAGTCAGACAAGACTGAGTGACTGAACTAAACTGAACTGCTGGTTCAGACTGTAAAGAATCTGCCTGTAGTGTGGGAGATGTGGGTTTGCTCCCTGGGTTGGGGAGATTCCCTGGAGAAGGGAATGGCACCCAATCCAGTATTCGTGCCTGAAGAATCCCAAGGAGCCTGATGGGCCACAATCCATGGGATCACAGAGAGTTGGACTCGACTGAGTGACTAACACTTTCACTTTTTCACTTTCATGGGAGTTCTATTTTTAGTGTTTTGAGGAATCTCCATACTGTTTTCCTTTGCGACTGCACCAATTTGGATTGTTCATGACATAGTTCATGACAGTTCCCTTCTCTCCACATCCTCACCAACACTTGAATGTGTTGTCTTTCTGATAATAGCCATCCTGACAGGCTTGAGGTGATATCTCATTGGGGTTTTGACTTGCATTTCCCTAATGGTTAGTGACCTTGGGAATCTTTTCATATCTTCTTTGGAAATATGTCTACTTAAATCCTCTTCCATCTTTTAACTTTTTCTTTTCTTTTTTGGATGTGGAGATGTGAGTCCTTTGAATATCTTGGGTATTAACTCATTAGATAAATCATTTGTAAATGTCTTTGCTCATTCAATGGCTCAGATAGTAAAGAATCTGCCTGCAGTGTGGGAGACTTGGTCAGTCTCAGGGTCAGGAAGACCTGGGTTTGATCCCTGGAGAAGGGAATGGCTACCCACTCTTGCCTGGAGAATCCCATGGACAGAGGAGCCTGGTGGGCTACAGCCCATGGGATCACAAAGAGTTGGGCACGACTGAGTGACACTTTCACTTTCCTTTCACTTGCTCATTCAGTAGGTGGCCTTTTCTTTTTGCTGATGGCTTCCTTTGCTTTTCAATAGCTCTTAAGTTTATTTAGGTCCCGCTTGTTTATTTCTGTTTTCTTTCTTTATTCCTTAGGAGACAGACCCACAGAATACTGCTATGATGTATGTCGAAGAGTGTTCTGCCTATGTTTTCCGCTAGGAGTTCTGTGTACCTAGCGTTGCGCTCAGGTCTTTCCTTGGGGTCTATGGTGTGTGTGGTCCTAGGGAACATTCTGCAGTGTGGCGCTTACTTCCTCAGCCACGTCCGACTCTTTGCAGCTCCACCGACTGTGGCGTGCCAGGCTTCTCTGCCCCTCACCGTCTCCCGGAGCTTGCTCAAGCTTATCGTCATAGATTCTAATGATTTTCTTCAATACATTTACTATTTTTTAAAGACTCATAAAGGCCCCAGATGATATCTTCTTACAGTGAAGTTTGCCCTTCCCTTCTGTTCAGCAGTTAAGGCAGAGAGCAGGTTGTTGCAGTCTACTCAGGGACCGAGTTGGGTAGGAGCAGGATTCTACTTTAGCAAAATGCGTTCCACCTCAGGTTTGCCCTGAAAGTCCTTCTTTTTTGACTATTTGAGCTAAGCAATCACCCAAACAAGTTAAAACTTGGCAAATGTCTTGAGGGGAAGACTGGTCATGTGTTTTGCAGGCCTCCCTTTCTGATGGGACTTTGCTTTCTAAGCAACTACAAGACTGCAGAATATTCCATTTTGCCTGTTTACCCCAGCCCCCAGGTGTCTCGACCACCCTGGAATTTAACAAATGTTTCAAGGGGAAAATTAGCCTTGTATTTTGGGTTCTTTCAATTTCCAACCTTTTGCACTAACCGAAAACTCTACTGATTTCTCTTACCATATGTTTTTGCTCAGTCACTCAGTCGTTTCTGACTCTTTGTGACCCCATGGACAGCAGCATGCCAGGTTCCTCTGTCCTTCACTGTCTCCCAGAGTTTGCTCAAACTCATGTCCATTGAGTCGGTGATTGCCATCCAACCACCTTACCATATAGTGTCCTTCTGTTTGAGCCAAGCTGACATTAGTTACATGGTAATTGCCAACTCATTTGAGATGATCTCTTCTTCCTCTGAAAATTCTGTGTCTGTCTGGTCCTTGTTGTTCTCGTGATTTTCCACTGTCTTTAAAATACAAATATTTCAAATTTATCTAATTGGTGTTATTGTTGAGAGAGCATTGCTCTTTCTGGTCCACTGTATTCTACCTGGAAGGTCAAGTACTCTATCTATCAATATTTTATTTAGTTTTTGCTGTTGTCATCATTTGTTTGTTGCGTTAATGTCTGTAAGTGAAATTAATTTATGAGTTTTCTGTGTAAAATCCTTCTCAGGTTTTGGTATTATGGTTATTTCACTAAGAACATTTGGCTAGCCACATTTTAGATGCTCAGTTTTCACATGTAGCTCCTGTATTGCAGAGCTCAGTTCTAGAACACTGTCCTTTTCATCCATGATTTCAAATGTATTTGAAAATTTATTTTTATAACATTGGACAAACTATTTTTAATATGATTTGCTTAATTTCCATGGTTTATCCAGTTGTTTGGATTCATTTAATCTCATTTTGTATATTTGCCTTCCTTCCTCTTGATTTTATTAAACATGAGTTTGTATATTTTATTGATATTTCATTTTTCAAAGAAACAGCTTTTAAATTTGTTAAATAGTTCCACAGTCTTGTTTTATGATATTTTATGATCATTGTATTCTAAATTTATTAATTTATTCCTTCAGCTAGTATATCCTTCAGTTTATTTGATTTTTTCTAACTTTTTTATTATGTTGCTTCATTTATATCTTTTAAACTAGTAAAAGTATATAAGACCATGCTTCTTCATTAAGCTCTGCTTTAACTGTATTGCCATATGTATTGTGTATTTTTTATTACCACCTTCTATTATTCTGTGATATAAGTTTGTATTAATATTTTTTCTCAGACTCAACATTTCTTTGAAAGAATGGTTAAAGATTTCCATCTAGCTAGGGCTTTTTATTTTTGTATTTTTGACAGCAATTTCTGCATTGTCATTAAAGAATGTTTTCTGTTCTGTTTTTGTTTTTGGAAATTTTGAGGTTGGTCCTGTGGTCACTAGAGAAGAAGATGTTCTCTATGTTTTACATTTATTATATAATTTTGTTCTCTCTTAGCCTTGTTAAATTTTTTCTCATCTGTCCTCAAAACCTTTGAAGATTTATTTTTCTCTTTGATATTCTGTAGTTTCACTATGATATATCTGGGAATGCATTCATTTTAATTATTCTTTTTAGGTTTCAGTATACTTCTTTAACTGTGGGTTCACGTCTTAACTTTGTTATTGAAGAATTCTCAGCCATTATCTCTTTGATTATCACCCAATTTTTCTTTTTTGTATTGAAACTCATTTTAGATTTATGTTGGGTTTTCCCATTCAAATATTCATGTTTCTTATCTTCTCTCTCATATTTTCCATCTCTTTATTTTTGGGGGCATGTTGGGTAACTTCCTCTAATCTCCCAGTTCCCTAATATTCTCTTCATCTATGGCAACTATAATTACATCAATTGCATTTTCCTATGGAAAGTTTATATATTTCCTTTCCCAGACTTCTGTTTGGTCCTCTGGCAATATTCCTTTTCTGTTTGCATTCTATTTCTACAGTTTATGTTTTTTCCTTTATATTTTTAAATGTATTAGATGTCTCTTTTATACTATCCTATTATCTTTGGTTCTTGATGTGCAATTTTTCCTATTTGTTATATCTGGGATTCTCCCCCATGGTGATTCATTTCCTCATGAAGTTTTTAATTCTGTTTATCTTCAGTATGGTTCATATTTTTATGGTAAGCCCTAGAACCCTGGGTTTGAGGACCACCTTTACAAAACAGTTTTAGCTTTCGCTCCCTCTTCCAGGGTCCATATGAATTTCTTAAGTGCTGGACTGCTTTTAACATTGGTGTGGCTTGAAGTCACTATGCCAGGCAAATAGTATGAACCACCTTCTCTAACAGCACTGGCCTGGATTTCTGATATCCAGTATTTTTCTCTTTTTCTTCCTCAAATTCCAAGTAGATGAACAGCTTCCTTGTCACTTCTCAGACTGGTGGGTAGAATGTTTCCAATCCTGATCCTTTTCTTATCTCAAGTCTAAAACTTGACATATACAAGTTTCAAGTCTAAAACTTGAAAGTCTAATCCTTTCTTATCTCAAGTCAAGTGCTTGCAAATTGCAGCCCAGTTCTGACTCTGTGTGCCTAGAGCACACACTCTAGAAGTCAGGATCAGACATTTATTTTTCCACATGAACATTAAACTTGCAACTCTTGACCTTTATCAAGTCCTAGTAAGTGGTAAAGAATCCTCCTGCTAATGCTGGAGATGCAGGTTCGATTCCTGGACCGGCAAGATCGCTGGAGTAGGAAATGGCAACCCATTCCAGTATTCTTGCCTGGAAAATTCCAGGCAAGAGGAGCCTGGTGAGCTACAGTCCTTGGAATCACAAAGTCAAACACAACTGAGCACGCACGCGCGTGCACACACACACACACACACACACACACACACACACACACACACACACACACACACACAGAGGCACAATTTTCCGCAAGCCCCTCATCTTGAGTTTCCATCACCAGTTTTCCTTTTCTTCCCTTAGAGACTACGAATAAATTCTTTTCTCGTTAAGTTTTATCTTAACAGGAACTTTTATCCATTTAAAGTGGAAGTGAAGGATTTACCAATAGAGTGACCAGAATTCCACAAACAAGATTTGAGGAGAAAGTTATTTTCTACAAGAATTCAAAGATGACTCTATTGTGGAGTAAATAAATCAAAACTAGCTTGAAATTTTAAGATAGTCTGAATGCGAAAGAAATTTTGCTTGAGGCAGAGATTTGGGCCAATTTCCTTCATCCCCTGAGGCTCTGTGTTTGTTCTATTTTGTCATCAGGGGTACTTCTGTGGAAAAGTTTGAGAAGCACTGCCCTGAGATGACCTTTCCTGCTTTGTGGGCGAGTTTCTGACACGGAAATGAATGCCCCAAACTTGAGAGTGCTTGCCTGGCTCAGTGGTCTGCATCTCTTGTTTTGTCTAGGCCTGCCCTAAGATGGCAGGAGGCAGAGCTTTACAAATTATTATTACTCATGACAAAGAGTGAAAACATTACCAAAGACTGCAAAGTGGAAAGAAAGAGTCCCAACCAGTCACCCCTCCCTCCCCAAACCCCATAAGTCTCACTTCTCCTGGACCTTTCCAGAAATGTCCCCCCTGCCCCACTGCCTTTTAGCACAAATGAGATCAAGATACTTGTTTTGCAGATTTAAAATTTTAATTTATAGTTTGGATGTATTTTTCTATCTACACATGTAGCTTTCCCTCATGTTCTCAGCAGCTGTGGTTCATTTCCGGTACATAGTAAAGAATCTGCCTGCAATGCAGGAGACATAGGAGACGCAGGTTCCATCCCTGGATTGAGCAGATGTCCTGGAGGAGGGCATGGCAACCCACTCCATGGAGAATCCCATGGACAGGACCCGGGCGGGCTACAGTCCATGGGGTCACAAAGAGTTGGACAGGACTGAAGTGACTTAGCACGCTTGGAAGCAATGACCCTCTATTGATAGACGTCAGGTCTGTTTTCCAGACATTTGCTATTTCAAAAAACACTGCAGGGAGCATATTATGCAGACACCTTTTTGTAAGTGTGTGAGCAGACCTATAGAATAAGTGCTGGGTCCAAGGTTTGTGCTTTAAACCTTGAATAGACAGGGCTGGACTGCTGTCCAAAACTGTGGAAGCCATTTATAATCGTTGCCAACACTGGGAGCACCACTGGTGGGTGGGACTTTAAGCCCCTCTGCTTGACATCGCCAGGTTGTGCAGGAATATCACGTCTGACACCTTGTCAAGGAAAAACATCTGGTTATTGATATCAAGATCTGATTTTGAGGGCTTTTGATAAACATACTTGCTTGAGTCGCTTTTGAGATTCCAAACGAAGACCAGACGTGGAGCAGAGGCTGGGAAGGCAGAATGAAAGACAGTGGCTCAAAAATACCTACAGACTGACCTTTTTATTTCTTAATTCGATTGTATTATTGTTTTTTTATTTTTTTGGTAAGTAAAATATTTTCACCAGGAAAAAAGTGGAAAATAGGCAAACGTGCAAGGAAGTTAATAAAGCTATACTGTGTGGGTAATTAAATAAAGCTAATTATTTGAATAGTTAAATTATTTAGTTGTTGTTAAATAATGAAAATCAGTTAATTAATTGTAATTACTTTGTGTGGGGATAGTTGATACACTAGGTAGTTGATAAAAATAATTCCAGTGCATGTATTTGGGGATATGGCTTCATTCCTTTTTTTTTTTTTTAAAGCATCTTGTGAGAAACTTTTTTTAAATTTATTTTTAATTAATTTTTGGGGGTCGTATTTTTTGGTGCAGCATGCAGGGTCTGCCCCAACCAGGGATCATACTCACGCCTCCTGCTTTGGAAGTGCAGAATCTGGATGGCCAGGGAAGTCCTGGCCCTTCATTCTTAAAAACCAGTTGTTAAATATTGTAAACATGTATCTTGGGTATATACTGTGTGCTCAGAAAATTTGAAAATAAAGCTAACACAGAGTTACACCATTAAAATAGTTACCAAAGTTTGCAATAACCTTAACAATTCATAGCTGTTTTAACTTAACATTGCCTCTCTGATGAATTATTCTTTTACATTATTTTTTGGTGACTGAAGAGTCTGAAATGGATGTCCCACCATCCATCTAATTAATTCAAATTTCATTAAACATATAAGTATTTTCTAACATTTTAATGGCAAAAGGAACACTGTGTTGAATATTCTGTAGTGTACAGAACTGCCTTGGACACGTTTCTTTAGGATTCATTTTTGGAAGTGGAAATGGTGGTTCAAGGGTTACATACATACATTTTTTAACCTTTTTGCTCTGTTTTGCTAAACTGGCTTCTAGAAAGGTTGCCTGAGTTTGTATCACCATTAGCAGCGCGTCATAAGTGGTGCAGTGCTTAAGAATCCACCTGCCCAGCAGAAGACCCAAGTTCAGTCCCTGGATGAGGAAGATCTGGAGGAAGAAATGGCAACCCACTCCAGTATTCTTGCCTGGAAAATCCCAAGGACAGAGGAGCCTGTCAGGCTATAATCTGTGGGGTCACAAAGAGAGGAGACAGGACTTAGCAACTAAGCAACAACAAGCTACATAGTACCAAAGCCACTTTGCTTGCCACTGTGTGCATTTCTCTACCATTTTATAAAGAAAACAGCAAAAATTGGGGGAGGGGGAACAGAAAAAAAGAGAAACAAATGTGTCTTGTTTTGTAACTCTTTTTTTTTATTATTATAGTGAGTAGTATCATTTTGTTTTATGTGATATAACCTGTGTGTGCTTAATTTTAAAAATTGGTTAAAGAGTTTGGGATAAAAGAAGGATCTCAAACCTTTGTCATGGTGGTGATGGTTTAGTTGCTAAGTCATGTCCGACTCTTGAAACCCCGTGGACTATAGCCCACCAGTCTCCTCTGTCCATGGGATTTTCCAGGCCAGAACACTGGAGTGGGTTGCCATTTCCTTCTCCAGGGGATCCTCCAAGCCCACGAATCAAACCCAGGTCTCCTGCATTGCAGGCAGATTCTTTGCTGACTGAGTTACAAGGGAAACCTCTGTCATATGTGTTGCAAATCTCCTTCTTATATTTTTTGGGGAATTTCTGGGTAAGTTTTTTTTGAAAAAGAGATTTGATTCATCATCAAGTCTATCTTTTCCTTCCCCAGGAATTGACTTTCAACAGAGGGTCCTGAAACCCAGAGGCTGAGAAATAATAGTGGAGTCTTGTGGACAGAGGGCTTCCCCAGGTGGCACTAGTGGTAAAGAACCTGTCTGCTGATGCAAGAGACATAAGAGATGCAGGTTCAATCCCTGGGTCAGGAAGATCCCCTGGAGGAGGGCGTGGGGAACCTCCTCCAGTGTTCTTGCCTAGAGAATCCCATGGACAGAGGAGCCTGGTGGACTGTGGTCCGTAGGGTCACAGAGTCTTCATGACTGAAGTGACAGCACAGATGCACACTTAGGGACAGATGAGTCTCCTTGCCAAAGCCTCCATAGGCAGGATGTCCTCATGGAAAACTTTCATTCCGTAGAATCTGAGGGAGATGCGGGCTCCAGATGAGGTGCGCTTTACGGATGCCTGGATGACTGCTAAAGCATCTTGCTATAGGACCTCCTCAAATCTAGCTCCTTTTCCAGTAATCTGAAATAGAGGCTGTAGTAAACACCCTGGGAACATTGTTTCCAAATTCCAAGCAGGTCACTGTGATATTGAACATCCTTCTTTGTCCTGGGTAGCTGGCCACAGGATATCTTTTTCATAGACTTTCACATGTTTTGCTGGACCTCACTGTCACTTGGGGCCCTGGGACTTTGGATTTTGTCCTTCTTCAAAGCCTATTTGTCTTTAGTCAGCAGTACTTGAGGGGCATGGAATGCAAAGCCAGCTATTTTCTTGGTGGGGGTCATTATTAAAATGCCTAGAATTCCTGCAGCCTTGTTGCTACCAGACAGAGAGTGAAGCCCACACAGAAAGCAAGTGGAGAGAGGCGAAGAACTGGGTCCCTGTTGGCATCCCTGAGCCACTCACTCAACTGGCTCCAGAGCTCCCCTCCAGGGAGGCTTTATTACAGGAGATAGTACATTCCTGCACTGGTGCTGCTGGCTGCAGCCAGGGATTCTGTTACTTGTGGCCGGAGCCTCCCAGTGAATAGAACAGTTATAATGCTGCCCCTGCCCCTCCCCCAGAGAAGCCCACAGCTCCTTAGGGCGCCCCAGGAGCAGTATCCGAAGATTCACAGCAGCAGTGCTCTTCTGCAAATCTCAGAGATGAAATTCCCTTTTCATTCCTCTCTAGGGAGCCAGGCTTCTCATCTCTGATGAGGTTCTCAATTTCGTTCCCTTGGCTTCCCGTCTTCTGGGAAAGTTCAGGAAAACCGCCCACCGGTGTGTGTCTTTCGTCCCTTCGGGCAGGTCAGCCTCCTGCTTGTGAAGAAGAGGGTCCCTGCTCATTAGTGGGGGGCTGGCTCACTGATGAGGGGATGGTGCACTGTTGGGGGGATGGTGCACTATTGAGGGGTTGACTCATTGTTGGGGGGACTGTGCACTATGGGGGTGTGGCTCACTGTGGGGGGGATTGTGCACTGTTGGGGGTGAGGCTCACTGTTGGGGCGATGGTGCACTATTGAGGGGTTGACTCACTGTTGTGGGGACTGTGCACTATGGGGATGTGGCTCACTCTGGGGGGGATGGTGCACTGTTGGGGGTGAGGCTCACTGTTGGGGGTGTGGCTCACTGTTGGGGGGACGGTGCACTATTGGGGTGTGGCTCACTGTTGGGGGGACAGTGCACTATTGGGGGTGTGGCTCACTGTTGGGGGGATGGTGCACTATTGGGGGGATGGTGCACTGTTGGGGGTGTGGCTCACTGTTGGGGGGGTGGTGCACTGCACTGTTGGGGGTGTGGCTCACTGTTGGGGGGATGGTGCACTGTTGGGGGTGTGGCTCACTGTTGGGGGGACGGTGCACTATTGGGGGTGTGGCTCACTGTTGGGGGGTGCACTGTTGGGGGTGCACTGTTGGGGGTGTTGGGGGTGTGGCTCACTGTTGGGGGATGGTGCACTGGCTCACTGGGGGGATGGTGCACTATTGGGGGGATGGTGCACTATTAGGGGTGTGGCTCACTGTTGGGGGGACTGTGCACTATTGGGGGTGTGGCTCACTGTTGGGGGGACGTGCACTATTGGGGTGTGGCTCACTGTTGGGGGGACGGTGCACTATTGGGGGTGTGGCTCACTGTTGGGGGGATGGTGCACTTTTGGGTGTGGCTCACTGTTGGGGGGGGTGTGTGCTCACTGTTGGGGGATGTGCTATTGGGGTGTGGCTCACTGTTGGGGGGATGGTGCACTATGGGGGGGATGGTGCACTATTAGGGTGTGGCTCACTGTTGGGGGGATGTGCACTATTGGGGGTGTGGCTCACTGTTGGGGGGATGGTGCACTATTGAGGGGATGGTGCACTGTTGGGGGTGTGGCTCACTGTTGGGGGTGTGGCTCACTGTTGGGGGGGTGGTGCACTATTGGGGGGATGGTGCACTGTTGGGGGTGTGGCTCACTGTTGGGGGGATGGTGCACTGTTGGGGGTGTGGCTCACTGTTGGGGGGACGGTGCACTATTGGGGGTGTGGCTCACTGTTGGGGGGATGGTGCACTGTTGGGGTGTGGCTCACTGTTGGGGGGATGGTGCACTATTGGGGGGATGGTGCACTATTAGGGGTGTGGCTCACTGTTGGGGGGATAGTGCACTGTTGGGGGTGTGGCTCACTGTTGGGGGGACGGTGCACTGTTGGCGGGACTGTGCACTATTGGGGTGTAGCTCACTGTTGGGGGGTTGGCTCACTGTTGGGATGGCAAAGATTTCCAGCCAGAGAGGACTTGGAGAAGAGCATCATGGTGAGTGTGCTGGTGTGTAGCAGCTTGTCTGTCTGGGAACTACCTGTAAGCAGCCAGGATACACTCCAGGATGCTGGGACACTCGAGGCAATGGGGCCTCAGGCTGGCTGGACAACTGGCCCCGACGGTCGTGTCCTCCAGGACTCAGTCTCTTTCCTTCTCTGTGCTTTGCCACCCTTGACATTGGCCTCATCCTCCAGCTGACTTCAAGATGACAGCATCAACTTGAGCCACGACATCCTGAAGGATGAAGGAGACTCTCTTCCTGGGGCTTTTTCTTGGGAGAGAGGACGTTCCAACCCTTGCCTCTCTGTGACCCCAACCCGCAGGTCACGCCTTACAGGCTGTCCTTGTGTGCCGGGCTCATCTAGAGGAAATCGGTAGCCGTCTGAAGTGGAGAGCGGCTCCCTGAGGCCCTGCCCTGCATGCACAGCTGCCCGGGATGGGGGTGGATGTCTCAACACAATGCCCACTCTCGTGAGGAGGAGGAGGAGGATCATAAATACCATGACTGCCAAGGGTGCCGTCTTGAAAGACGATCTGCGGTTTCACTGTGTCCTGGGACTCCATCTGCAATGTCTTTAATTCCCACCCCAACCCCATGAGGCAGTATTATTATGACCTCATCTTACAGAGGCAGAAACTGTGCTCAGAGGTTAAGATTTTTTGATACTCTTAAACAACCCTTTTTCTAAAAGACAGTGCTATTAGACTTTGCAAGTGGGCAGCCCAAGGCTGCAATTTCCCAGGTGGTGGGTGTAGTTCAGCCGATGCAGGGTGATGCTCTCCCAGCTTTCCAGAAGGCCAAGAGTGCCTCAGATCCAGGCGCTCCCCTAACTGTACCTCACCCTCAACCTTAGAAAACGTCACTGGCCAAGACAGGCTCGTTCATAAAAATGGGAAGGCTTTGCCAGGTAGCAGACGGAATTATGCTGGAGAACAAGGTCAGGCACAGACCTTTCTGGACGGACGTGTCTTTCCACCCCCCACTCAGCCCACTCGGGGCCACCCAACAAATGATGCCCTGAGGTCTTGGCATGCAATTAAAAGTGGAGAAATGCTTAATCAAATCATGCCACTTGAAGTGAGTTGGGCTGGAATGAGAGACTGTGCAGCTCTGCCCACAGTGGAAATTTACCAGACGAGAGCAGACACCAAATACTCCCAGGTTGTTTTGAAATAGATACCATCATGTTCTGTAAAGTTATGAGATCCATTTGCAAATATTTAAAAACCTTTCCATTAACAAGGATGGCTTTAGGAGATAACTGTCTCTCTCTCTCACACACGCGTGTACTTGAGCACACACACACACACGAAGCGTTACACTGCAGTGTGTGGGGTGTGTGGGAGAATCCAAGACCCACAGTGTGCACTCCAGGCCCCTCAAATACTTCTTCAAGTTGGTGGAAACTCGTGAGTCCCCTCTATCATCTGTTGAGACCGCTCTCAGTTTTTAAAAAGTTTATTTATATTTTCCCCCCTCAAAAATGTCATGACTAACTTTCCATTCATTATCAAAATATTCTTTGGCCACTAATTTCCCTTCTTGGTTAAAATAAACAAAGAAGCAAACCCTGTTGGCATTGCACCTAGGATGCACTCTGCTGTAAACAAGAGGACATTTTTCTTAGAGGATCTCTAAGAGCCCTCCCGTGAGAGTTTCCTGTGCGGAGTCCTCTCTGATTATCTACTCGGTTTGGTGCAGAGGGTGCACAGGGGCTGCGCAGCACGGGGGAAGGGTAGACGACCTTGAATGTGCTGGAAGGAAGCATCAAATCCTTCGAGATCTGACTCCCGCTTTCCAGGCCAGCCCTCCATTGGTCCCATCCCGCAGTGGTTGCACCCAGCCCAGGGTGCAGAGTCCTGAGTCCTGGACCCCAGGGTTGTGAGCTTGCACAGTCACTTCATCTCTCAGAGCCTCAGTTTCCTCGGCCAGAAAACAAAGCTGTGGGATTGTAGGCTCTCTGAGCCCCTCCTGGGTTTCCCTGATGGCTCAGCCGTAAAGAATCGGCCTGCCAAAGCAGGAGATGTCGGTTCGATCCTTGGGCTGGGCAGTTCCCCTGGAGGAAGAAATGGCAACCCACTCCAGTACTGTTGCCTGGAAGATCCCATGGACAGAGGAGCCTGATGGGCTACAGTCCATGGGGTCAGGAAGACATGGGGTCGGACAGAACTGAAGGACTTAGCATGCAGACATGCACAATACACAGTCAAGGACTATGTAAGTGAAACGTTTCATTTTCAAAAGACAGCACACATAAAAAGTAAGTCAGCAAACAACTCTTCCAAGGTTTCCTTTGCAACAGGAGAGCTGAGGGCTTGTTCTCAACCCTCCAGGACATACCCTGCGGTTGTTTGGAGGGGTCCCCCCACTGCCCTGAGCCAAGGGCAGTGCTCAGCCCCTGACCTTTGCTTGTACTCCACGATCCCATCTGTGTGGCTGCCTGGGCGACTCGGACACTGGGGGCCCCAGGCCGCCTGGAGTGGAGAGGACCAAGGTCTCCCAAGTAAATCAAGGGGCTTGCCTGTCGGTCTGGTGGTTAAGACTCTGTGCTTGCACTGCAGAGGGCGTGGGTTCGATCCCTCTTCAGGGAACTAAGATCCCATATGCTGCAGGGCTAATGAAATAACATAAAGAACTTCCTTTTGAAAAATAAATAGAGCAAATGAAGACAAAACATGAGTCTTTTGTGAGAGATGAGGCCCCTGAAAGATAATACACTGCCCAGTGTCCCTCAAGGTCCTCTGGGCTGGTCTCCCGAGGACTTGCTCTATGTGGATGGGATGTGATGCAGGAAGAGGGGAACCTGTTAGGAAAGGCGTGGCCTTTGAAGATTGGCCTAAAAAGAGACAGACACGGCTGCTTCTGCTGGGGATGCTCTCCTGTTTGGGGCACCTTCGGGGTGTGGGTGGCAGAGGTGATGCTGCTGAAGTTTCTGGAGACCCCGGTAAAACATACAGTCCTGCAAGGGATTAGGTTCTCCATACACTGCAGTGAACCCCAACTACACCTGGGTCCCTTTGGGCATCTGTCAGTGGGAAGGGACTTAAGAGGGTGAAGGCTTAGGTTTCCATATTAGTACCACGTGGCAACTGGGAGTCAGACCACACCGGGGTCAATCACAGCTGTCCCCCCTTAGTCAGGGTGGTGTAAGGAGGTAAAGATGATGCTGACAACGTTCTACCAGCCACACCTTGGTCATGGCTCCCAGTTCAGATCAGGAGACAGAGGCTTGGCTGCTGTGTCAGCCTCGAGGGGAATGAGAAAAATGAGGGTAATACAGTGCTCTCTTCCATGAATCTAAATTCATTTAATTTAGGAGTCTGTTCTCTATTTTGAGATTATGTCTTCTCCAATTTTGGCTTTAAATGCGTCCTCTTTTGCGAAACGATGGCAGTAAGTGGTAGGTTTAAAAAATGTTCTTATTTGACAAAATAAAAAGTTGGCAGATCTAGTTGATCCCTGTGGCTGGTTCTGCTAGCTTTCTGTCAAAATTGGTTTTCCCCTTCTTCCACATTAAAAGAAGTTTAAAGGGGCATGTGATCACTCAGAATAAAGCTTCAAGTTCTCAGTCCTCCTTGGATCTAGGTGTGGCTCTTTGTTCAAGTTCTGGCCAATGATATGTTTGCATCATAACAGAAGGAGCCTGGTTCCCCAAACCATGGCACCACTATACCAGCCCAGGATACTTATACAATGTAAGAGACATGGCCATTGACATTTCGTGCCTTTGCAGATAAAAGGAATCAACATTTGCGTGATATTTACAGTGACAGAAGTGAGATTGTCCAGGAACAGAGACTAGAGGGAGCAGAATAGAGGGCGTGGAATGGAGCCTTAAAAACTCCAACATGTGATAGTCACGTGCAGGAGGAAGAAACCACAAGGAGGCCAAGAAGGGGAAGCCAGAGAATCAGGACAGGAAAATGGTCTGAAGGAGCCGATGGGGGAGTGTGTTTCAGGAAGGAGGGCATCAGTTCAGTTCAATCACTCAGTTGTGTCCGACTCTTTGTGACCCCGTGGACTGCAGCACGTCAGGCCTCCCTGTCCATCACCATCTCCTGGAGCTTGTTCAAACTCATGTCCATTGAGTCGGTGATGCCATCCAACCATCTCATCCTCTGTTGTCCCCTTCTCCTCCTGCCACCAATCCCTCCCAGCATCAGGGTCTTTTCTAATGAGTCAGTTCTTCGCATCAGGTGGCCAAAGTATTGGAGTTTCAGCTTCAGCATCAGTCCTTCCCATGAATATTCAGGACTGATTACCTTCAGGATGGACTGGTTGGATCTCCTTGCTGTCCAAGGGACTCTCAAGAGTCTTCTCCAAAGCCACAGTTCAAACGCATCAATTCTTCAGCGCTCAGCTTTCTTTATGGTCCAACTCTCACATTGGACTAGTCATCTGGTGATGCTTGAGGCCAAGTAAGAAGAGGCCCCAGATGGGGCCATCATGTTTAAAATGGAAATAATTGGTGACCTTCTCAGGAACCGTTTCATTGAAATGATGGGATACAGCCATCATCAGGTGGTGAGGAGTAAATGGCAGGTGAGAGATAGACCACATTCCTGTAAGTGTGTCATGATGGAGGGAACAAGAGAGGGTAGGAGTTGGAGCTGGAGAGACTTCTTTCCTTTACTTTTCTCTTCTCCTCTCTTCTCTCTTCTCCTCCGCTATTCTCCTCTCCTTTCCTACCTTTTTGTTTTCCTCTTTTTCTTTCTTTTTAAAGGAGTGCAGAATCTAGGGGATTTAAATACTGAAGGGAATGGGACTTCCCCAGTGGTCCAGTGGCTAAAGACTCTGAGCTCTCAATGCAGTTGATCCTTGGTCAGGCAACTAGATCCCGAAGGCCACAATGAAGATCCAGTGCAACCAAATAAAAAGTGGGGAAAAAAATACTGAAGGGAAGTATCTAGACAAGAGACAAGATGGAAGAAATAGGCCAGAGACAGGAAAATTGATAGCATAAGGCTCCTCAGAAGGTGGGAGGCAAGGGAGGCAGAGAGTCTGCTATGGACTGAAAGGGGGGGGACAGTGGTGGGATGTGGCGGGGAGAGCCTTTGCCTGCAGTCTTCTGGGGACAAGAGCAGCACCTACATTGGGATGGGGACAAGTGTGAACAAGCCGAGCAGATGGCTCTGGATCGCTCTGGGGTGCTTGTGACTCTGCTGAGTATTGGGCTGGGGCAGGTAGGAGGGTCTCCTGGGCTCCTCCAAGTCAAGACACGCATGATGCTTTGGCTGGAGGTGTAGACTTGGGAGCTGCCATCACACGGGCAGCACTTGGAGCCAGCCCCGTCTCAAGCTTGGGACCCTTGCAATGCTTGGGGAACCTCACCAAGGACAAGACATGTTCCTGAGACTCTTCTTTTCCCCTGGGAGTCTGAGAGGAAGCGAGCAGAGCTGTGGAAGCCAAGACAGGGCTCTTTGAAGAGGGAGCTCCCCAGAGAAATAAGCCACAAGCACAGGAGCCATGGGCTTAGCTGTCAGTGAAATGTTGGTTGTTTTCCTCAATTCCACGAGATAAGAGCCAGTGAAATCTTCCCTCTGCTCCAGCTCTTTAGGGTAAATATCTCTTTCAAAGCCAACACTGGTGGGGCTGGGCCTGGAGAAGCCAGGTACGCAAGCCCTGATGGTCTCCCTCTGGGACCTTCCATGAAGGTGCCAGCTGGAGCCAGGTGCACCTGGGGCTCCTTAGGGCCCCCTCAAGAAGGATCCCTCCCTATAGGTGAAGGAGAAGCCTCACCTGGAGCTCTGAGCGACGGTCAGGGAGTGGTGGACACCACTGCATCTCCCCTGAGCTCAATCATGGCGCGTCCACAAGACAGGCTGGAGAAGGTGATCCCACTCAGGACACCCCCAGATCCAGCAGAGCATATCTAAGCTTTTGTAGGAGCAGCTGGGGGCACAAGGCAGCCTCTCTGCTGGGTACCTTTTCATCTACCTTGTCCTCAGAGGAGCTTAGCTGCTCCTGTTCACTGGTCTCTAGCCTCTCATGGTCCAAGTGGATCCTGCCAAGAGCACCTGTGGTCCCCCTCCAACAGGAAGCCTGAGATGGCCCCACATACACCCTGGCTGATGGGTTCATGTGGGGAAAAGTCCACATCTGGGTATCGTCATCCAACAGCAGGATCAGCCTCCCAGGGGAACACAGGGAAGGCCTCCCAGAGCATCCCAGAGTGGTTGATTGCCAGGGACATAGGTCACTGTGAAATCAAAGAACCACCAATAACTGCCCCGAAAAAGTCTGATTTTTTTTTTAAGTGATGAGGACACTCTGTCTTACTAGTTGGTTGGTTGGGTCATTGGCAAGTGTAATACCCTTTGACTTGCCATTCTTTTTTTTTTTTTTTTTAGAAAAATGATTATTCATTTGGCTGCATTGGGTCCTAGTGGCAACAGGCAGAATCTTGCACACAGACTCCCTTGCTGTGGTGCTTGGGCTCAATAGTTGCCACATGTGGGCTTAGTTGCCCCAAGGCAAATGGGATCTTAGTTCCCCAACCAGGGATGAGACGTGTGACCCTTGCATTGAAAGGTGTATTCTTTACCACTGGACCGCCAGACAAGTCCTTTACTTGCCATTCTTATTACTGAAGCTTCCTTAAACCACCACTGGAGAGGATGGATTCTCCTGCCCTCTGTAAGGAAACCTGCACAGAGTGTAGGATAAGGTTCCCTCTGCTCTCGTCTTCAGCCTCACAGTGTCATGTTCCTAAGGTGTGCTGTCCAAGAACACGAGCGCACTGCTTCTCGTCTAGCTAATCCATCCCTGTGCATGTGGATGTGTGTTTCTGGAGGTGGGGCTTACTGCTCACACCTTCTGAGCATCCCACAGCAACCTCATCGCATCCCCACACTTTTCACACATCCCCCCGGACCCCAAAGTCCCAGCCATTTCTCCTTTTTTCTTGACTTCCCTTCCTTTTCCATTCTTTGCCTGAGAACCTTGCCTTCTCCTGCTTCTCTGGAAACTCTTCAAGTTTCTTGCTTTGCTGGATTTTCCCCACTCACTTCTGCTTTGGGGTCAGGAGAAAGTGGGGAGGTTCAGATTAGGAAGGTGGAGAAAGAGAGGAGGGATCTGGATTCTGGAATTCCCATAGATTATTCACCACCCTTCTCCGAACCCTGAGTGTTTAAACTCTTCACTTCAAGGTTATCGGTTGAGATTTCCAGGTTCTATGTGGCAGTACTTGCTGGAGAATGTTTGTCTCCTCCAGATCTGTGCTCAGTCGTGTCATAATCTTTGTGACCCCATGGACTGTAGCCCGCCAGGCTCCTCTGTCTACGGGATTCCCCAGGCAAGACTACTGGAATGGGTTGTCATCTTCTCCTCCAGGGGACCTTCCTGACCCAGAGATTGAACTCTCATCTCCTACATCTCCAGACTGGAGTGTGGTGGGTCTTAATCCATCTGAGTGGCATCCTTATAGGAAGATAGCCATATGATTGAACCCACATCTCTTGCATCTCCTGCATCAGCAGGTGGATTCTTTACCACTGCATCACCTGGAAAGCCCATTTTCCTCCTCACCAACCTTGAAATACATTAAGAAGTCACTTTCACGTGCCCTTTTCCAGTATTTGAGGTCTTTTTCTGCCCCTTCCACTGCCACAGGCAGAGGGAAAACCATCCTGCCAAGTTCTCATCTTAGTGGGAATTTTTGTGACCTTGCAAACCTGTCTCCTTCCTCTTCTGGTGAATGCATGGGTCAGTATGGTTGTGTGGTGCACCTGGGCACGTGGGGAAGTCCTTTCCATCTCTCAGCCATCATATGTCACTGGACATGTGAGGCAGCTCTGTCAATGACCTCTGTGCTGGTTCCACTGCCTGGGAAGCCAAGTCCTTCCTTGATCTGGGGAACTGAACATATCATCCTTGGGGAATTTTCTGGTCCAGAACTTCCCAACAGCACCTGTCTCTGGCTGAAGGCCAGATACAAGGGCTCCAGCACCTTCTGATTAAGTGTCCTGCATCTATCTGCAGCCCTTACTCTAAATTAGTGGTTTCCAAGCTTTTATGATAATGCACTCATTTAGTAAAAAGTTGTGTGTGGGAGGGACACTTATCCCCCATACATTTATTTATAATATTGTTGTTATTCAGTCATTAATTTGTGTCCAACTCTTTGTGACCCCATGGACTTGGAAGCATGCCAGGCTTCCCTGTCCTTCACCATCTTGCTGCATTTGCTCAAACTCATGTCCATCGAATCAGTGATGCCATCCAACCATCTCATCCTCTGTTACCCACTTCTTCTCCTGCCTTCAATCTTTCCCAGCATCAGGGTCTTTTCCAACGAGTCAACTCTTCACATCAGGTGGTCAAAGTATTGGAGCTTCAGCTTCAGTATCTGTCCTTCCAGTGAATATTCAGGACTGATTTCCTTTAGGATGAGTCGACTGGTTGGATCTCCTTACAGTCCAAGGGACTCTAATGTACCTTATGAGAATTATAAAATATACACCAAGTCAAGGTTAAAACAGAGGAAGAAGATAAAATAAGCAATTTTCAAAGTGCTGTTAATTGTGGTGGTCTTATATTACCATTAGTTAATATTGACCTCAAGGCATAAAATAAATTTAGATTGGAGATTCATGGTTAACAGAAGGGATATGACTTCTGGCCGTCTTCCTGTGGGTTCTGACCAGCTCCCAGTGTTTTATGGTGCAGTGTGGTGGGGGGCAGCCTGTGTATAGGAGACAGGTCAGCTCCACTTTTCCTTTCTGCTCCCTGTGCTTACGGCTTCGATGTTCTTTCCACTTGGGTTTCTTAGTGCGTTCTATGTCACTTCATTCATGTCTGACTCTTTTGGACCCTAAAGACCACAGCCCACCAGGCTCCTCTGCATATGGGATCCTCCAGGTTACTTAGTAGTAATCCTTAAACTACTCATTTGTTTTATAAGAATTGATTACATCACAATGAGATGGGCCAGTCTTTATGGTGGTGGTGGTTTAGTTGCTAAGTGGTGTCTGACTCTTGCAACCCCATGGACTGTAGTCCACCAGGCTCCTCTACCCATGGGATCCTCCAAGCAAGAATACTGGAGTGTGTTGCCATTTCCAATTTTATAAATCCACTTAATTTGCACTCAGTATGCCAGCAAATTTGGAAAACTCAAGAGTGGCCACAGGACTGGTAAAGGTCAGTTTTCATTCCAATCCCAAAGAATGCTCAAACTACTGCACAATTGCACTCATCTCACACACTAGTAAAGTAATGCTTAAAATTCTCCAAGCCAGGCTTCAGCAATATGTGAACCGTGAACTTCCAGATGTTCAAGCTGGTTTTAGAAAAGGCAGAGGAACCAGAGATCAAATTGCCAACATCCAATGGTTCATTGAAAAAACAAGAGAGTTCCAGAAAAACATCATCTATTTCTGCTTTATTGACTATGCCAAAGCCTTCGACTGTGTGGATCACAATAAACTGTGGAAAATTCTGAAAGAGATGGGAAAACCTGCATACAGGTCATGAAGCAACAGTTAGAAGTGGACATGGAAGAACAGACTGGTTCCAAATAGGAAAAGGAGTATGTCAAGGCTGTATATTGTCACCCTGCTTAGTTAACTTGTATGCAGAGTACATCATGAGAAACACTGGGCTGGAGGAAGCACAAGCTGGAATCAAGATTGCCAGGAGAAATATCGATAACCTCAGATATGCAGATGACACCACCCTTATGGGAGAAAGTGAAGAAGAACTAAAGAGCCTCTTGGGGAAAGTGAAAGAGGAGAGTGAAAAAGTTGGCTTAAAGCTCAACATTCAGAAAACTAAGATCATGGCATCCTGTCCCATCACTTCATGGCAAATAGATGGGGAAACAGTGGAAGCAGTGTCAGACTTTATTTTTTTGGGCTCCAAAATCACTGCAGATGGTGATTGCAGCTATGAAATTAGAAGACGCTTACTCCTTGGAAGGAAAGTTATGGCCAACCTAGACAGCATATTAAAAAGCAGAGACTTAACTTTGCCAACAAAGGTCCATCTAGTCAAGGTTATGGTTTTTCCAGTGGTCGTAGTATGGATGTGAGAGTTGAACTATAAAGAAAGCTGAGCGCCAAAGAATTGATGCTTTTGAACTGTGGTGTTGGAGAAGACTCTTGAGAGTCCCTTGGACTGCAAGGAGACCCAACAAGTCCATTCTAAAGGAGATCAGTCCTGGTTGTTCATTGAGAGGACTGATGTTGAAGTTGAAACTCCAATACTTGATGGCCACCTGATGCGAAGAACTGACTCATTTGAAAAGACCCTGATGCTGGGAAGGATTGAGGACAGGAGAAGAAGGGAACGACAGAGGATGAGATGGTTGGATGACATCACCGACTTGATGGGCATGCGTTTGGGTAAACTCTGGAGTTGGTGATGGACAGTGAGGCCTGGCATGCTGCAGTTCATGGGGTTGTAAAGAGTCAGACATGACTGAGCAGCTGAACTGAATGGAGTTTGCTTCTAGCCACTCTGCCCAGGGGCAGGGGGATGCTTGCCAACTCCTCATCCCTGGAGTATAACTATCTTCTCCCTGTGCTTGCATGCCAAGTGTCTTCAGTCACATCCGACTGTTTGCAACCCTATGGACTATAATCTGTCCGTGGGATTCTCCAAGCAATAATACTGGAGTGGGTTGCTATGCCCTCCTCCAGGGGATCTTCCCGATCCAGGGGCAGAACCTGCATCTCTTACATCTCTTGCATTGGCAGGCAGGCTCTTCACCACTAGCACCACCTGGGAAGCCCAACTTCTCTCACAAGGAGCCTCAAATGCTGCATGTAGGGACACCCAAGAGCACCTTCATATTAAAGATTAGAATATTAGCTTATTAGAACTGCCATAATCAAGTACCTCAGAAGGGGTGGCTTAAATGACACAAATTTATGTCCTCACAGTTCTGGAGGCTGGGAGTTAAAGATGAAGGTGTCAATAGGGTTGGTTCCTCCTGAGGGCTGGGAGGGAAAACCTGCTCCAGGCCTCTCTCCTAGCTTCTGGTGGCCAGCGGGCAACCTTTGGCATTGCTTGGCTTTAATTCTTATCATCCTGATCTCTGCCTCTATCTTCATGTGGCATTCTCTCTGTGTGTCATCTTTTTCTCTCTTTCTTTGTGTATGTTTGTCCAAAGTGAAAGAAAAGTGAAGTTTCTCAGTCATCTCTGATTCTTTGCAACCCCATGGACTGTACCATCCTACCAGGCCCCTCTGTCCATTAAATTTTCTAAGCAAGAATACTGGAGTGGGTTGCCATTTTCTTCTCCAGGGGATCTTCCCAACCCAGGGAACAAACCCGTGTCTTCTGCATAGTAGGCAGATGCTTTCCCATCTATGCCACCAAATTCCCCCTTTTTAAAGGGCATCGGTCTTGATGGGGATTTCATTGAGTCTATGGATTGCTTTGGGTAGTATACTCATTTTCACTATATTGATTCTTCCAATCCATGAACATGGTATATTCCTCCATCTATTTGTGTCATCTTTGATTTCTTTCACCAGTGTTTTATACTTTTCTATATATAGGTCTTTTGTTTCTTTAGGTAGATATATTCCTAAATATTTTATTTTTTTCATTGCAATGGTGAATGAAATTATTTCCTTAATTTCTCTTTCTGTTGTCTCATTGTTAGTGTATAGGAATGCAAGGGATTTCTGTGTGTTAATTTTATATCCTGCAACTTTACTATATTCATTATTAGCTCTAGTAATTTTCTGGTGAAGTCTTTAGGGTTTTCTATGTAGAGGATTACATCATCTGCAAACAGTGAGTTTTACTTCTTCTTTTCCAATCTGGATTCCTTTTATTTCCTTTTCTTCTCTGATTGCTGTGGCCAAAACTTCCAAAACTATGTTGAATAGTAGTGGTGAGAGTGGGCACCCTTGTCTTGTTCCTGTCTTTAGGGGAAATGCTTTTAATTTTTCACCATTGAGGATAATGTTTGCTGAGGGTTTGTCATATATAGCTTTTATTATGTTGAGGTATGTTCTTTCTATGCCTGCTCTCTGGAGGGTTTTTAAAATCATAAATGGATGTTGAATTTTGTCAAAGGCTTTCTCTGCATCTATTGAGATAATCATATAGTTTTTATTTTTCAATTTGTGAATGTGGTGTATTACATTGATTTGTGGATATTGAAGAATCCTTGCATCCCTGGGATAAATCCCAATTGGTCATGATGTATGATCTTTTAAATATGTTGTTGGATTCTGTTTGCTAGAATTTTGTTAAGGATTTTGCATCTATGTTCATCAGTGATATTGGCCTATAGTTTTCTTTTTTTGTGGCATCTTTGTCAGGTTTTGATATTAGGGTGATGGTGGCCTCATAGAAAGAATTTGGAAGTTTACCTTCCTCTGCAATTTTCTGGAAGAGTTTGAGTAGGATAGGTATTTTTCAGAGAACTAGAAAAAATAATTTCACAATTTGTATGGAAATAGAAAAAAACCTCAAATAGCCAAAGCAATCTTGAGAAAGAAGAGCAGAACTGGAGGAATCAACCTGCCTGACTTCAGTCTCTATTACAAAGCCACAGTCATCAAGACAGTATGGTACTGGCACAAAGACAGAAATATAGATCAATGAAACAAAATCGAAAGCCCAGAGATAAATCCACGCACCTATGGACACCTCATATTTGACAAAGGAGGCAAGAATATACAATGGAGAAAAGACAGTCTCTTTAACAAGTGGTGCTGAGAGAACTGGTCAACCACTTGGAAAAGAATGAAACTAGAACACTTTTAAACACCATACACAAAAATAAACTCAAAATGGACTGAAGATCTAAACGTAAAACCAGAAACTATTAAACTCCTAGAGGAAAACATAGGCAAAACACTCTCCGACATAAACCACAGCAGGATCCTCTATGACCCCCCTCCCAGAATATTGGAAATAAAAGCAAAAATAAACAAATGGGACCTAATTAAAATTAAAAGCTTCTGCACAACAAAGGAAACTATAAGCAAGGTGAAAAGACAGCCTTCAGAATGGGAGAAAATAATAGCAAAAGAAACAACAGGCAAAGAATTAATCTCAAAAATATATAAGCAAGTCCTGCAGCTCAATTCCAGGAAAATAAAAGACCCAATCAAAAAGTGGGCCAAAGAACTAAACAGACATTTCTCCAAAGAAGACATACAGATGACTAACAAACACATGAAAAGATGCTCAACATCACTCATTGTCAGAGAAATGAAAGTCAAAACCACAATGAGGTACCACTTCACACCAGTCAGAATGGCTGCTATCCAAAAGTCTATAAGCAATAAATGCTGGAGAAGGTGTGGAAAAAGGAAACCCTCTTACATTGTTGGTGGGAGTGCAAACTAGTACAGCCACTGTGGAGAACACTGTGGAGATTCCTTAAAAAACTGGAAATAGAACTGCCATATGACCCAGCAATCCCCCTGCTGGGCATACACACTGAGGAGACTGGAATTGAAGGAGTCATGTGTACCCCAATGTTCATCTCAGCACTGTTTATAATTGCCAGGACATGGAAGCAACCTAGATGTCCATCATCAGATGAGTGGATAAGAAAGCTGTGGTACATATACACAATGAAATATTCAGTTCAGTTCAGTTCAGTCGCTCAGTCGTGTCCAACTCTTTGTGACCCCATGAATCACAGCACGCCAGGCTTCCCTGTCCATCACCAACTCCTGGAGTTTACTTAAACTCATGTCCATCAAGTCGGTGATGCCATCCAGCCATCTCATCCTCTGTCGTCCCCTTCTCCTCCTGCCCCCAGTCCTTCCCAACATCAGGGTTTTTTCCAATGAGTCAACTCTTCCCATGAGGTGGCCAAAGTACTGGAGTTTCAGCTTCAGCATCAGTCCTTCCAATGAACACCCAGGACTGATCTCCTTTAGGATGGACTGGATGGATCTCCTTGCAGTCCAAGGGACTCTCAAGAGTCTTCTCCAACACCACAGTTCAAAAGCATCAATCTTCAGTGCTCAGCTTTCTTCACAGTCCAACTCTCATATCCATTCATGACCTCTGGAAAAACCATAGCCTTGACTAGATGGACCTTTGTTGGCAAAGTAATGTCTCTGGTTTTAAATATGCTGTCTAGGTTGGTCATAACTTTCCTTCCAAGGAGCAAGCGTCTTTTAATTTCATGTCTGCAATCACCAGCTGCAGTGATTTTGGAGCCCAAAAAAATAAAGTCTGACACTGCTTCCACTGTTTCCCCATCTATTTGCCATGAAGTGATGGGACAGGATGCCATGATCTTAGTTTTCTGAATGTTGAGCTTTAAGCCAACTTTTTCACTCTCCTTTTTCACTTTCATCAAGAGGCTTTTTAGTTCCTCTTCACTTTCTGCCATAAGAGTGGTGTCATCTGCATATCTGAGGTTATCGATATTTCTCCTGGCAATCTTGATTCCAGCTGGTGTTTCATTCAGCCCAGTGTTTCTCATGATGTACTCTGCATATAAGTTAAATGAGCAGGGTGACAATATACAGCCTTGATGTACTCCTTTTCCTATTTGGAACCAGTCTGTTGGTCCATGTCCAGTTCTAACTGTTGCTTCCTGACCTGCATGCAGGTTTCTCAAGAGGCAGGTCAGGTGGTCTGGTATTCCCATCTATTGAAGAATTTTCCACAGTTTGTTGTGATCCACACAGTCGAAGGCTTTGGCATAGTCAATAAAGCAGAAATAGATGTTTTTCTGGAACTCTCTTGCTTTTTTGATGATCCAGCAGATGTTGGCAATTTGATCTCTGGTTCCTCTGCCTTTTCTAAAACCAGCTTGAACATCTGGAAGTTCACGGTTCACATATTGCTGAAGCCTGGCTTGGAGAATTTTGAGCATTATTTTACTAGCATGTGAGACAAATGCAATTGTGCGGTAGTTTGAGCATTCTTTGGGATTGCTTTTCTTTGGGATTGGAATGAAAACTGACCTTTTCCAGTCCTGTGTCCACTGCTGACTTTTCCAAATTTGCTGGCATATTGAGTGCAGCACTTTCACAGCATCATCTTTTAGGACTTGAAATAGCTCAACTGGAATTCCATCACCTCCACTAGCTTTGTTCATAGTGATGCTTTCTAAGGCCCACCTGACTTCACATTCCAGGATGTCTGGCTCTAGGTCAGTGATCACACCATCGTTATTATCTGGGTCATGAATATCTTTTTTGTACAGTTCTTCTGTCTCTTCTTGCCACCTCTTCTTAATATCCTCTGCTTCTGTTAGGTCCATACCATTTCTGTTCTTTATCGAACACATCTTTGCATGAAATGTTCCTTTGGTATCTCTAATTTTCTTGAAGAGATCTCTAGTCTTTCCCATTCTGTTGTTTTCCTCTATTTCTTTGCACTGATTGCTGAGGAAGGCTTTCTTATCTCCCCTTGCTTTTCTTTGGAACTCTGCATTCAAATGGGAATATCTTTCCCTTTCTCTTTGCTTTTTGCCTCTCTTCTCTTCACAGCTGTTTGTAAGTCCTTCTCAGACAGCCATTTTGCCTTTTTGCATTTCTTTTCCATAGGGATGGTCTTGATCCCTGTCTCCTGTAGAATGTCATGAACCTCCACCCATAGTTCATCAGGCACTCTGTCTATCAGATCTAGTCTCTTAAATCTATTTCTCACTTCCATTGTATAGTCATAAGGTATTTGATTTAGGTCATACCTGAATGATCTAGTGGTTTTCCCTACTTTCTTCAACTTAAATCTGAATTTGGCAATAAGGAGTTCATGATCTGCGCCACAGTCAGCTCCTGGTCTTGTTTTTTCTGACTGTAAAGAGCTTCTCCATCTTTGGCTGCAAAGAATATAATCAATCTGATTTCAGTGTTGACCATCTGGTGATGTCCATGTATAGAGTCTTCTCTTTTGTTGTTGGAAGAGGGTGTTTGCTATGACCAGTGTGTTCTCTTGGCCAAATCTATTAGCCTTTGCCCTGCTTCATTCCATACTCCAAGGCCAAATTTGCCTGTTACTCCAGGTATTTCTTGACTTCTTACTTTTGCATGCCAGTCCCCTATACAATGGAATATTACTCAGCCATTAAAAAGAATATATTTGAATCAGTTCTAATGAGGTGGATGAAACTGGAGCCTATTATACATAGTGAAGTGAGCCAGAAAGAAAAACACCAATACAGTATACTAACTTATATATGGAATTTAGAAAGATCGTAACGATAACCCTGTGTGCGAGACAGCAAAAGAGACACAGATGTATTCAATAGTCTTTTGGACTCTGTGGGAGAGGGCAAGGGTGGGGTGATATGGGAGAATGGCATTGAAACATGTAAATTATCATATGTGGAATGAATCACAGTCCAGGTTTGATGCATGAGACAGGGTGCTCAGGGCTGGTGCACTGGGATGACCCAGAGGGATGGGATGCAAAGGGAGGTGGGAGGGGTGTTCAGGATGGGGAACACATGTGCACACATGGAGGATTCAAGTCATGTACGGCAAAACCAATACAATATTGTAAAGTAAAATAATAAATAAATTAATTTCAAAAAATAAAGGTCATCAGTCATAATGGGTGAGGGCTCACCTTGACAAACTTGTTTTAATTTCATTAACACTGTAAAGGCCCTATTGCCAAATAAGGTCACATTCTGAGAAGGGAAACAGCTACCCACTCCATTGGTCTTGCCTGGAGAATCCCATGGACAGAGGAGCCTGGCAGGCTACAGTCCACGGGGTCACAAAGAGTTGGACATGACTGAGTGATGTTCACTTCACTTCACTTCTGAAGTGCTGGCGTTGGAACCCTAACATGTCTTCTTTTGAGGGGGGGGGGTAATACCATTAAACTCATAACAATTAGTCATTGCTTTCCCCCCCTTCATTTTTTCTTACTTTTTAGATAAAAATAAATCAAAATAGAAGCTCTAATGTCTTCTTCTAACATCCCGGTGGGTGATGGTCTAGTGCAGCCATGGTGTTTGTGCTTCTCTTTGGAGTCCACTGCCTCTTTAGTTGTGTTCTTTCCACCGTGAACATTCAGACCCAGTTCTTACTGGCGCAGGGAGGGTCTGAGTGTGGAAAGACCAGGTCTCCTTCAGGAGCTCCAGTAATGCAGAAGGTTAGTTTAACACGGACTTCCCGTATCAAGATGGCCACCCGGGACAATCGTCTCCCTTTTTCCAACAATAGGGAAGACACAGTTTTAAATGAAAGCATTACTGCACTTAAAAGCAAGTGGGGGAAAGACAGTTCAGTGTTTCTTCAAGAAGTTAAACCTAGAATTACCATAAGACCCAGCTACTCCAACTCCTAGGTATATATCTCCTGAAACTAAAAATGTATTCAAGCAAAAACCTGTGCTTCGGTATTCATAACAGCACTATTCACAGTAGCTAGGAGGTTGTTGTGAATGTCCCTCAACTGATGAATGGATATGGATAAACAAAATGTGGTATATCCATGCAACAGAGTATTACTTGGCCATGTGAAGTTCTGATATATCCTACATCCTGGAGGAGCCTCAAACACGTGATACGGAATGGAAGAAGCCAGTCACAGAAGGTCGCGTGTGGTGTGACTCCGTTTACATGAGATGTCTGGGATGGAGCAGTCTATAGAGACAGAGAGCAGATTAGCAGCTGCCAGGGGCTGGGGGGAGGGGAGGTTGGGGAGTGACTTAGTGGGATGAGGCAAGAACATTCTGGAAGTACATAGAGGTGGTTGTACACCATTGCGAATGTAGTCCATATCATCGAACTGTACAATTTCAAATGGTTGATGTTATGTTACATGAATTTAATTTTCGATGACAAAAATTAAAGAGCAAGAAGGGAAGGGGGGCGGTCTGCATCTGTGAGGACTCTCGAGCCACGGGTGGCTCTGTGGATTGCCTCTGCGCTGGGTCCCTGGAGAGAGCACTGTTTTTGGTGCCATCATGAAACTGGGCTGGACAGCCTCCACCACGCTGCCCAAGGGAAAATCTGAGCGACAACATGGAATTTTTTCTCTTAAAAAAAAAAAAAAAAAATCAAGTGGCTCAGTGCCGTCTGCTGTCCAGAGTTCCAGGGCAATGCGGACATATTAGTAACCACAATTTACAAGGACCCTTCCTGTCTTCTCTATCTCCCTCACAAACCTTCAAATCCTGTATTTTAAATTCCTCCTGTTTTCTTTGGAATGCAGTTAATTGACTTGGAATGACCAGAGTCTCTGGTGGAGAATAACATGCTTACTGGGTAAATAGCTCCTTCTCAAAAGAGCTGCAAAAAACAGATTATGTGCAAATTCAGAGAATGCTTTCTGGTGCCAAGCTCTGGTTGGATCTGAAAAGTCCTGTCATGTTTCAGATTCACAGCTTGACATTTATATGGTTATTTATGTCACTTATTAGCTGTGGTATGTTTATGACACTCTAATTATGACTGCCCTCCTAGTTCATCTTGTGAATATCCAGAGGAGATTGCTCTTTGACAAGGGTTCACCCTGGGCTGTTCTTCTTGAACACATCTGGGGAAGGATGGGGGTCAAAGGAGCTGATGGCTTTGGCACGTGTTCATTTTAGTCTGTGATGTTCTTGACGCTTTTGCCTTGAGAACACTGGTTGCCAGGCATTTCTGCCTAGCAAGAGGCAGAAAGACCTACCCTTGGAACCCGAGCAGTGCTGTGTCTTGAATAGTCTTTGTTTCTAGGAGATTCTGAGGCACACAGAAGGAAGCTCTGCATTTCTTTAAGGTGGCTTAGAAAGCCAGCATGAGTGGGGAATTGTGAAGGGCCAATATCTTGCTTTTTGAGGCGTCTGTTCTAATTTTTGACATTCTGACATTAAAAAAAAGATACGGAGCCATGCTTCTGAGCCTGTACTTTGCAGGGCAAAGGGACTCTGCTCTGTTTCCGAGGGCCTGGTCTCGCGTACTCGAACCCAGAATGAAAATGGACCACCTTGGGAGCCTTCTGATTGGAGTAGTCACTCTCCCCCCATCCTACCCCTCCTGGCATGGCCATGAGCTACTGGCTTCACTCTGTGAAGCCAGAGCAGCAGCAGAGAAGTGAAGAGGGTGGATTCTTGGCTCACAACGAGCTCCACCTGGCTCCTCCAGTTCTAGGTGAAGTTCTTGAGAGGAGACTGAATCCTGACACTTGCCAGGAGAACCAAAAACTCTTAAGAAAAGCATGTCTGGAAATGAATGTTGCACTGAGCTGCAAGAAATGCCATAAAAGGTGCAGCCTGGCCATGACTGGTGGCCAGGAATGGCTTTGTCTCTCAGGTGGGTTTTTTTTTTTTAAGTATTTTTTAAAATTGGCTATTAAAAATGGTTTGTTTCTTGGTTGTACCACTCAGTATGTGAGATTTTATTTCCCCATCTAGGGATGGAACCCATGCCTCCTGTGTCGGAAGTGTGAAGCCTTAACCACTGGGCCTCCAGGGCAGTCTCCTGGGGCTTTAATCAAGCACTTAATGGTGCCATTGCCCCCACTGCTGCCCTCCATGGCCTTCAGAGCAGCTCAGGGCTTTACAGCCACTGTCCCCAGCCTCTGGGAGCCATACCTGATGACCTGAGGTGGAGCTGATGTGATAATAAATAGAAATAAAGTGCACAATAAATGTCCCCACTCCCACGCTGTCCGTGGAAATATTGTCTCCCATGAAACCTGTCCCCGGGGCCAAAAGGGTTGGAGACCTCTGGTTTAGAGAAAGGAAAGCTGAAATTACTCACATTTTGCCACCTCCTTAGAAAGAGACCTATCCTTCTTGTTTCCATTTTTTTTTAAACTGAATACACTTATTTATTTTAGCATTTGAAGCTAATGATTTCCATTTTCATAAAACCTAGTTAGGCCCTGATTGGCACCCGCCTTTCCTCAGACCATTTTCACTTCCTGCTTTTCTCAAGTTAGTGCACCATTCGCCACGCCGCTGCTGCTTCCCAGCAGGGCGGGAGTTTGTGTCCAGACTGCTTGAAGCAGTGGCTACCTGTCTATCCAGAGTCTCTGAGACTTCGGAGTGTGCCTAGCCAGCCAGTTGCCTTCCACCAGGCAGGGGAGTTTCTAAAAAAGAAGAAAGGCAAAACGAATGCTAAGCAAATGCCCACACAAATACGTCAAACTGATTTTGGACAGAAGAGTCAAAGCCATTCCATGGAGGAAGGATGGTCTTTTCAACAAGTTGGTGCTAGAGTGCTGGATGTTCACAGGCACAGAAATGAACCTCAGCCTAAACCTCACACATGGTATTACATAGAAGTCAACTCAAGTTCTGAGTTGGAAGGACTGATGCTGAATCTGAAACTCCAATACTTTGGCCACCTGATGCGAAGAATGGATGCTGATGCTGGGAAAGATTGAAGGCAGGAGGAGAAGGGGATGACAGAGGATGAGATGGTTGGATGGCGTCACAGACTCAATGGACATGAGTTTGAGTAAACTCCAGGAGTTTGTGATGGACAGGGAGGCCTGGCGTGCTGCAATCCACAGGGTCGAAAATAGTCAGACCCGACTGAATGACTGAACTGAATTGACAACTCCAATTGGGTCATGTACTTCAATATAAGATGTAAAATATAAACCTTTTAGAAAAAATAGAAGAAAACCATAGGGACCTGGTGCTAGATAAAGAGTCTCTAGACTTGAGACCCACAAAGGGAAAAATTGGTAAACCTTACCTCCTCAAAAATTAAAACCTTTGCCCTGTGAAAGACCCTGTGAAGACAATGGAAAGACAAGTTACAGCCTGGGAGAAAATATTTGCAAACCACAAACACCCAACAAAGAATTTGCATCTAGAATATATAAAGAACTCTCAAAACTCAAAAAGTCCTAACCAATCTAATCATGAAATGGGTAAAGACATGAACAGATGTTTCATTAGAGAAGATATGTAGAAGGCAGACATGCACATGAAAGGTGTTCAACACCATTAGCCATGGTTTTTGTTGTGTCTGACTCTGTGACCCTATGGACTGCACAATACCAGGCTCCTCTGTCCTTTACTATCTCCTGGGATTTGCTCAAATTCTTGTCCATTGAGTAGGTGACCATCTCACCCTCTGCCGCCTCTTCTCCTTCTGCCTTCAATCTTTCCCAGCATCAGGGTCTTTTCCAATGAGTCAACTCTTTGCATCAGGTGGCCAAAGTATTAGAGCTTCAGCTTTAGCAACTGTCCTTCCAATGAATATCAGCCATTGGGGAGATACAAATTAAATCCACAATAGGTCATCACTGTACACCTATCAGAATGGCTAGAATAAAAACCAGTGATAACACCAAGCCAGTGATGCTGGCAAGGATGCGGAGAGACTGGATCACTCGCACGTTGTTGGTAGGAATGGAAATGGCACAGCTCTTTTGGAAAAGAATCTTGCAGCTTCTTACAAAATGAAACATGCACTTACCATATGACCCTGCAATTTCTCACTCTTGGACATTATCCCAGGGAAATGAAAACTTATGCTCGCAAAAATAAAACCTCTACAAAAATATTCATAGCAGCTCTATTTGTAATAGCCCCTAACTGGAAACAACCCAGATGCCCTTCAATGGGTGAATGGTTAAATAAACTTGTACATCCTCATCTCTGTCAATTTCCTGCTTGTGATATTATCCTCTAGTTATGCAAGATGATGTTATCCTTGGGAGAAACTGGGTGAAGGGAGCTTCCCAAATTATCTCTTACAACTGGGAACAAACCTACAATTATCTTGAAATTTAAAAAAAAACTTGTTATATTAAAAAAGTCAAGTGAAGCAGATGCTAAGAACCAGGGGCTGTGAAGCATGAGGCAGACCCCAGAAGGAACTGAGGAGGACAGAGCCTTTGCTGAAAGGGACAGTTAGTAATAGCACTGCCTCTTATCATATGATCCACCAGTTATGGTCTTTGGTGTTTACTCAGATGAATTGAAAATGTATGTCCCCATAAAAACCTGGACATAAATGTTGGTAGCAGCTTTATTGTAATCACCAAAACTTGGAAACAGCCAAGATGTCCTTCAGTAGGTGAATGGAATAAATAAACTGTGGTACATATAGGGAACAAACTAATGGTTACTAGAAGGGAAAGGGAAGAGGGATACATTGGGAGATTATGATTGAGACATATACACTGTTACATATAAAATAGATAACCAATAAAGACCTGCTCTATAGCACAGGAAACTCTACCCAATACTCTGTAGTGATGTATATGGAAAAAAAAGCTAAAAAGAGTGGATATATGCATGCATATCACTGACTCACTTTGCTGTACTGCAGAAAGTAAGGTAACATTGTAAGTCAACTATACTCCCAAAAAAAAGCTGATGCATACAATGGGATATTATTCAGAGCTATAAGGAAATGAACTATCAGCTATAAAAAGACATGGAGCAAATATAAAAGCATATTATTAAGCTCAACCCAAAGATCATACTGTATGATTCTAACTATGTAACATTCTGGAAAGGCAAACCTATGGAGACAGTAAAAAGATCAGGGGTTACCAAGGGTTAGGGAGGAGGGGTGACAGAAAAAAAGGCAGAGCATAGAGGATTTTTAGGACAATGAAAATACTCTGAGTGATACTACATGGGTGGATACATGCTAACATATATATGTCCAAACCCATAGAATGTACAACACCCAGAGGAACTCTAATGTAAACTGCGGACTCTGGGTGATGATTGTGTGTCAATTCATTGATTGTAACACAAGGGATATAACATCTGATGAGGGATGTTGATAACAGGGGAGATTATGCATGTGTGTGGGTGGGTGTATGAGAAATCTTAAGTTTAAGTACCTTCTGCTTAATTTTGCTGTGAACCTAAAACATAAGTCTATCAAGAAATAATAATATCTCTAGTGTTATTGATGTCTTCACACAATTCAAGGTTCTTTGGGCAACATTTTCTTCCTTAAAGGATCATCCTCAAGACCATGCTCTGGGATGTAAGAAAGGTGGGGTGTGGGTGGGCAAAATGATAGTGAGTGCTGTGTAGAGGACCCTACCAAGAGCCTGTGTCAAAGAGAAGTGTGCCCTGCATTCTCTTACTCCACATAGTGGATGGGAGGTGCTGTGATCCGCATACCTTTTCTCCTAGGGCGGGGATGGGTGAGGAGAAGGCTCCTTGGGGCTCCCTGGTGGGTTGGGTGGATGGATGCAGGTATTGACGCTCTAGCTCAGGCCAGCTGGATGGAGGCAAGGAAGAGAGGTGAGTGATCTGAGAGAGGGAAGACCAGGGCAGAGAAATGACAGGGGTCTGCTGGAATTTTCTTCTTCTTGCTGGATGCCATGACCTCATGTATCTCTGGTGGTCCTAGTGCTAAAGAATCCACCTGCCAGTGCAGGAGACATAAGAGACACAGGTTTGATCCCTGGGTTGGGAAGATGGAGGAGGGCATGGCAACCCACTCCAGGTTTCTTGCCTGGAAAATCCCATGGACAGAGGAGGCTGGAGGGCTATGGTCCAGAGGGTTGCACAGAGTCAGACACGACTGAAATGACTTAGCATGCAATGGATCAGTGGGGCTTCACTGTATGCACAGGATAATGAAAGGAGAGGGGAGAACAGTAATGGGTCCAAACTCAAAATCCGGAAGGGGTGGGAGTCTGAAACCTGGGATGGAACTAGCAATTAACCCAAAGGGTTTATTTACTTTGGGGATGTCACATAGAGTCAGAGAAAGGGAGAGAGTGTGGTAGGAGGGACTTTCCTTGGTGCCATGACTCTGGGGGAGGGATGCTTGCTGAGTTCCCTCCTTTGTTGTTGCTCAGTCGCTCAGTCATGTCCAACTCTTTGCGAGGCCATGGACTGAAGTATGCCAGCCTTCCTTCCCTGTCCTTCACTATCTCCTGGAGTTTGCTCAAACTCATGTCCATTGAGTCGGTGATGCCATCCAACCATCTCATCTTCTGTGGTCCCCTTTGCCTCCTGCCCTCCATCTTTCCCAGCATCAGGGTCTTTTCCAGTGAGTTGGCTCTTTGCCTCAGGTGGCCAAAGTGTTGGAACTTAAGTTTTTGCATCAGTCCTTCCAATGAATATTCAGGGTTGCTTTCCTCCTTTATGCCTTCTCAAATTTATTTATCTTTTTCCAAGCCCTTATTTGGGGAGCAGATTTTCCTGCTGCCCACCCTGGCAGACAAAGCTGTCTACCTTCTGTGGTCTCTTGGGAAAACCACTCCGAGCTCCTGGGACTTTTGGAGCTGGGAGGGCCTTTTTGGTTGCTTCCAGGTTGGAGGCTGCCTCCAGAAAAGAAGCTTGGAGGGTTGGGAATAGGAACCCCAGCCTGGCCCCTTCCTGGCTGTATGAAACCAAAATAGGCTCACAGGATGCCTGAAAACTGGAGGAAGAAAAGGAGAAAGCAACTGCAGAGGTGGGGGAGAAGTTTCCAGAGCTTCGCGGAGCTAGGTGCTGCCATCTTGGTAAGAAAAGGAGCAAAAAGTTTGGAAAGAGCCAGACCAGGACTTGTCCTCCAAGTCCTCCTTTCGTGAGTGACCCCTCAGACCCTACTCTGGTATTCGTGCTTGGGAAATCCCATGGACCAGGAGACCTGGCGAGCTACAGTCCATGGGGTCACAAGAGTTGGACACCACTCAGCGACTAAACCTCCAGCACCACCATCACTACCACCTCAACTGCCACCTTAAAAAGGCAACCAGGAGTACCCTGTCTGTGCAGTGTGGTGGCAGACACCCACTCTTTAGTGCCCATAATGATTTTTTTTTTAATGGGGACAATTAGAATGATTTGAGAAAGTCAGTGACATTCAAAAAGACCCATGGTTATCTAATCCCTCCAAACAGGTCTTGCATCTCCATGACCTCTGTTGAGCTGAGATGGAGGTGTTGACCTGGGGCCACGTGGTGGAGTTGGACAAGGGCCCAGCCCTTCTGCCTCCTGACGGCAGCCTGGTCCACTGCTGGGCTCACCCCAGTAGTCACGGAAATGAAAACCAGAAGTTAAGGAGGTAAAGAGAGCACTGACGCTTGGCAGGGAGGGGGGAAGCTTTGTCTGAGAAGCAGCCCCGTTTGGAACTTGGAGTCAGAATAGATGCCCCCGAAAGCAAGCACCCTCACCTCCAGGGCTAAAGGGCGGTCCTATGGCCCACCCCTTTGGGGGCCTTTGATCAGTGAACGGTCTGCCTTTCTTCCCCATCCACAGCAGTCTTCTGGAGGGAGGACTGGACCTCCCTCACCGGGTTCTCTCCTGAAACAGCTGTGTGAGCCTGGCTCCACCTTTTGGCCCTTGTGGTGGGATTGAAACCTGAGAGGGTCAGTGAACTCAGTTAGGACCAGAGGCTCTCATCTGTGTCTTTATACCCATTGTCTTTAATCCCAAAGTAAGATGTTTTTTTTAAATCCCTAGACACTCCTCTTTTTAAATTTCATTTTATTTTTGACCTTTTATTTTAAAATATGTCAAGCCTACAGAAAACTCGTGAGACTGGTAAAGTGGACGTCTGTCTGCCCTTGACCTACATTTACCCGTGGTTAACATTGCCATGTGTGCTTTTAGTCCTCTGCATCCAGACTTATTGCATTATTATTATTATTTATGGAACTGTTCAAGAATAAGTTGCAAACACTGTGATCCTTCATCCCTGAATGCTAAGAATAAGGACTCTCACTTTTATAAACACAGTATAATTGCTAAGTTCAGAGAATTTAGCACAGGAACAATACTAATATGTAATATACAATCCATATTCAAGTTTCACTGATGTTTCAAAAAATGTCCTTTAGTGTACTTTTCTGATCCCAAGTAAGACCTAGTATTCTTAGTCTCAACAGTTCTTGAAAACGTGGATCTGTTTGTGCACACACACACACACACCCCACAGATATACACATACCACACACATACACACATACAACCCCCACCACAGAAAGACACACACCACACCACACGCACACACCCATACCACAGACAGACACACACACCACACCAGACACACACTACAGACATACACATACCACACACACACATACACACCCCACACCACAGAAAGACATACACCACACCACACACACACACCCATACCACAGACAGACAGACCACACCACACACACACTATAGACATACACATACCACACACACACACACACACCCCACACCACAGAAAGCCATACACACACCACACACACCCATACCACAGACACACACACCACACCACACACACACTACAGACATACACCACACACACACCCCACACCACAGAAAGACACACACCACACCACACACACACACCCATACCATAGACACACACACCACACCACACACACACTACAGACATACACATACCATACACACACACATACACCCACCCCACACCACAGAAAGCTGTACACACACCACACCACACACACCCATACCACAGACAGACACACACACCACACCACACACACACTACAGACATACACAAACCACACACACACACACACACACCCCACACCACAGACAGACAGACCACACCACACACACACTATAGACATACACATACCACACACACACCCCCCACACCACAGAAAGACACACCACACCACACACACCCCCCCATACCACAGACAGACAGACCACACCACACACACACTATAGACATACACATACCATACACACACACACACACCCCCCACAGAAAGACACACCACACCACACACACACACCCATACCATAGACACACACACCACACCACACACACACTACAGACATACACATACCATACACACACACATACACCCACCCCACACCACAGAAAGCTGTACACACACCACACCACACACACCCATACCACAGACAGACACACACACCACACCACACACACACTACAGACATACACAAACCACACACACACACACACCCACCCCACACCACAGACAGACAGACCACACCACACACACACTATAGACATACACATACCACACACACACCCCCCACACCACAGAAAGACACACCACACCACACACACACCCCCATACCACAGACAGACCACACCACACACACACTATAGACATACACATACCACACACACACCCCCCACACCACAGAAAGACACACCACACCACACACACACCCCCATACCACAGACAGACCACACCACACACACACTATAGACATACACATACCATACACACACACACACACACACCCCACAGAAAGACACACCACACCACACACACACACCCATACCATAGACACACACACCACACTACACACACATTACAGACATACACATACCACATACACACACACCCACCCCACACCACAGAAAGCCGTACACACACCACACCACACACACCCATACCACAGACAGACAGACCACACCACACACACACTATAGACATACACATACCACACACACACACACCCCCCACACCACAGAAAGCCATACACACACCACACCACACACACACCCCACACTACAGACACACACACACACACTACAGACATAAACATACCATACTACACACACACCCCAGACATATCCATACCACACCACTTACACACACACACCCCACACACCCACACAACAGACACAGATACCACACCACACGTATACACACCCCACTCTTGCACACCACTCTCCCCACAGATTGAAGCTTCATTACCAAGCATGTTCCCTGCAAGAGGATCGTAATGTATTTACTTCTTTATTTTTGCGAACAAGCCACCTCCCCCCATCCTGGGGTCTTCTCATCAGGCTCATTCCTCCAACTGTTGATGCAAAGGGTTCAGGGGCCTGTCCAGATTCACTCACCGGGCTTGTGGGACAGGGCAGGGGTGCCAGGTCAGCTGTGGGGCACCCAGCTTTCCCTGAAAGGATGAGGTCCACTCATCAGGGGGCAGCGGTGAGCCTTTGCTTTCGACCCACCACCATCTGCTCAGGGAAATGGAAAACGCAGCGCTCAGAAGGACTTACGGATTACACTTCCTCTACATTTGCCAGAGAAGAAAACTGGTATCCACAGACATGAAGTGACTTGGCCAAGGTCATTTCGCCAGCAGATGGAATGGGGTTCAAACTGCCACATTTTCAGGCCATCCAACTGTCTTCAGTTCAGTTCAGTTCAGTTCAGTTCAGTTGCTCAGTCGTGTCCGACTCTTTGCGACCCCATGAATCGCAGCACGCCAGGCCTCCCTGTCCATCAACAACTCCCAGAGTTTACTCAAACTCATGTCCATCGAGTCAGTGATACCATCCAACCATCTCATCCTCTGTCGTCCCCTTCTCCTCCTGCCCCCAATGCCTCCCAGCATCAGGGTCTTTTCCAATGAGTCAACTCTTCGCATGAGGTGGCCAAAGTATTGGAGTTCCAGCTTCAGCATCAGTTCTTCCAATGAATATTTGGGACTGATCTCCTTTAGGATGAACTGGTTGGATCTCCTTGCAGTCCAAGGGACTCTCAAGAGTCTTCTCCAACACCACAGTTCAAAAGCATCAATTCTTTGGCCCTCAGATTTCCTCACAGTCCAACTCTCACCATCCATACATGACCACTGGAAAAACCATAGCCTTGACTAGACGGACCTTTGTTGGCAAAGTACTGCCTCTGCTTTTTAATATGCTATCTAGGTTGGTCCAAGGCTTGGTGTTCTCAATGGCCCCCAACAGGTGACAGGCAGGAGGCTGCTCATGCCCTGGGTCTGTCCCAACTCTAAGAGCTTTTGGTCTGGATGTTCCTTTTTCCTTGGCTTCCACTCTGGGACTGGAGTCCGCTGGGAGGAATTTGCTATCATCTGCTCTTCTTGCTTTGGAACTCACTAAGGGATGCAGACAGGAGACACCTGCTCAGTGTGAACAAGAAATTGCAGTTAAAACCATCATTCCTCTAGCGACCACCAGTTGGATTTTACAGGATGAAATGATTAGATGGAAAGTCATAGGCTAACAAAATAGGAGCTTCTGCCAAGAACTCTGCTGCAGGTTTGGGGGTTGGAGTCAGTGGCCTGATTTATGGGGATCACATCCACTGGGAACTCGGAACCGTGAGCCAGAGTTGCGGGGCTTCATTCCTCCTGAAGACAGCCCAGAGTGGAGACCGGCCAGGTCACATCTGTTTTGCACATTAAGAGAGACACACGGAAAACAAGCCATTGTGTTCCTGCCGCTCTCATGGCTCCCGATGGCCCACGCCAAGCCATGGTGGCCAAGAGCTAACATGCAGTGGATGGAACCTGGCCTTCCTTGGAAAAATCTTTTCCTTCCTCAAAACTACTAAAACACCATATTCAGAATCCCATGACTGTGGAGAAGGAAGTTTAGGCCTAAACGATCAGCTTTCTCTCTTCTTCAGGGTATACCTTCTGATTTTATTAACAACCACAAACGCCATGAACTGACTATTAACATTTATTGAGTTTACTGTGTGCCAGACACTGTTCTGCATGCTTTTCCTATTGTTTTCTTTAATGCTCAGTACAGTCCTGTGAGATAGATTCCATTCTATAGATAAGAAAACCAAGACCCAGAGAAGGTGAAAATTTGGATAAAGTCACACAGTAATGAAGTAGCAAAATCAAGACTCCAGCCTAGATAGTCTGATGCTAGCCTGTATGTCCTTAACCACTATCCTTCATTTTTCTTAACAAATTTGTCGTCTGGTTTCAGATTGGTGTGTATTTGCTATCAATCAAATATGTCCTCTCAAAATTCGTGTTGAAGCCTAATACCCAATGTGATAGAGGTGGACCCTTAAGGAGGTCATAATGGAAGAGCACTGATGAATGGGCCTAGTCCTTATGAAGAGACCCCAGTAACTTAAATGACCATTGACAGATGAATGGATAAAGATGTGGTATATATACATAGTGAAATATTACTCAGCCATAAAAAGAGTGAAATAATGCCATTTGCAGCAACATGGATGGACCTAGAGATTGTCATACTAAGTGAAGTAAGTCAGAGAAAGACAAATATCATATGATATTGCTTTCATGTGGACTCTTAAAACAAACAAATGAACTCATTGGTTTTTTGATTCTTGTTAGATTGTACTAGATAATGCTTCAGAAATGTATCATCAAATTATATAGCTATCAATAATGCTTTTTCAAGGTTTCTGAGTACTTCCTTAGCAGTCCAGTGGTTAAGACAGGTTTAATCCCTGTGTGTGGTGCAGTCAAAAAAAAAAGAAAAAGAAAAAGAAAAGAAAACCTTAAAATTTCTGGTATTCTTAGCATTGGATTTTAATAATTTAATTCCTTTTTTTAATTTTTTGCTAATTTGAAAAGTACAAAATGCCATTTCATAGTTGAATTTTATGAAGCTGAACATTTTTCTTTCATATCATGTATACAAACTAATTAGGCTGGGTTGAGATACAGTCACTACACTCAGAAAGCTTAGTGACTTATAACCACAGAGGTTCCTTTCTTGTGCATGCCACATTGCCATTGTGGGTTGACCAGTTGATGTTTCTCCTCATGTCCTCACTGTAGGATCCAGGCTTCTGAAGCCACCACTCTCTGAAATGCTGCTGGTGATGAGAACGTGAGAAAGAGTGTCAGATCATGTGTAGGTCATTAAAGGCTTTGGGCTGCAGTTACACGTATCACTTCTCCCATTGACCAAAGTGAGTTCCATGGTCACACCCTACTTCACTGGCAAGGAACCTACAGCCCTATCATGGTCCCAAGAGGAGATCCAGGAAAAACTAGAAGGCAGAACTAATGACAACCACATCTTGGTTTACTATTTCTTTTTCCTCTGTAAATGGACCATCTATTCTTGGATTACCTTGTGGTAGGCAATGATTCTGTGAGAAGAAAAAGAAGCATAATGTTCTTTATTTTAGGCTCTCCTCTGGGAACATTAGACTCTGGTGTCTGTGTGCCATGGAACTCCGCTGTGGACGTCTCCCTTTCTACCAGCTCATGGTTGGGCTTAACCTGGGAATATTTTTTATTTTGTCTTCACTTTTCTTTTTTGCTAAATCAGAATGTCAACCCGGAGAAGTATCCAGTCATCTTTTCCTCATTCTCAACAACGGGACACTATCCACTCAGATTTTGCCTGTAGCTTTGAGACTAATTTGTTTCAAGCCCAGGGAGTGTCTTTAAGTGACTGTTTCAGTAGTCACTACAGGATAGTGAGTTACTTGTTCCCCTTCAAAGGCCAGTCAGTTTGGCTTCATTTCTGTTTAACTGGTGCTTCCTTTGATGTCACTTGTGTAAGAGTGTTATTAAAAATAGTCAAAGTATATTCATACTCCATTCTAAGTACTGTGTGATCTATGTTTCATGATCTGACCACGAGTGTATGTTTTAGGTAAACACACATAGAATTTTCCTTTCAGTATAAATCATATAACTTTAATGAGTTGACTCTGGTCCTTCTCATCTGATCTAAGAGTTCATGCATAAACTAATTAGAAAAGAAACAGTTTGATTAGACAGAGATGTGATTTTCATCCGGGAGAGCACCTTTAGAAAATCTATGTTGTTCAGCTGAGATCCCTGTGCACTGTTGGAACACTCCTATTTGTAAAAGGAAGACCTCCTATGGAAAGAGGCATGAGCCACTGTGGTCAGAGAATTATGGCAGTGGGGACTGATGAGAGGCACATGTGTCTGGAGACTGCACAGACACCAGCTACCAACAAAGCCGAGAAAAGCTACTCCGTTATGTCGTTGGCTGTCCCTGGTCTTGAGGGGACAGTTTCTGTGGCACATCTTGCCGTTGAATGCTGGGTGATGACCAGACATGGTAGCAATTCTGCTTTGGTTTGCCCTGAGGGTGAGCTGGGAGCCTCATTTAAAAAGAATCAGTGCCATTCCCTTGCCATCTCATCTAGCAACACGGTTCTTAGCCCTTGTTGTTATGGCGGTTGTTCAGTCGCTCAGCTGTGTCCGACTCTCTGCGACTCCATGAACTGCAGTACACCAGACCTCCCTGTCCTTCACCATCTCCCAGAGCTTGCTCAAACTCATGTCCACTGAGTCAGTGATGACATCCAACCATCTCCTCCTCTGTCGTCCCCTTCTCCTCCTGCCTTCAATCTTTCCCAGCATCAGGGTCTTTTCTAATAAGTCAGTTCTTCCCTTCAGGTGGCCAAAGGAGTTTCAGCTTCAGCATCGGTCCTTCCAATGAATATTCAGGACGGATTTCCTTTAGGATGAACTGGTTTGATTTCCTTGCAGTCCAAGGGACTCTCAAGAGTCTTCTCCAACACCGCAGTTCAAAAGCATCTTAGCCCTGGCCGCACATTAAAATCACCAGGGAAAGGACTTCCCTGGCAGTCCAGTGGTTAAGACTGCAGGGTCCACAGGTTCCATCCCTGGTTAGGGAATTAAGATTCTAGATGCTGTGTGGTGCAGCCAAAGAAAAAAGAAAAAATGAGTCACCGGGGAAGCTTTGAAAAATATTGATATCCAGGCTCCACCCCCTAGAAATTCTTATTCAGTTAGTGCAGGGTGGAGCCTGGGATTCTGCATTTTTTCCGGTGTGCGAGGTTGAAATCCAACGAAGCACAGATGCTTCACAACCCTGCTGTGTCCAGTGAATGAAAATAACTCTTCCCCATCAAATGTCCACCAAGCACATTGAGGGTATTTGTTTTTTCACATGGAGGAGAACCCTTTCTTCTAAGTTTTAGGTAGTAGCTTGAATGGTGCCCTCTCCCTCACCCCAAATATATCCTTGCCCCAGATCCTTTGAATGTGACCTTATCTGGCAAAAGGATCTTTGTGGGTACAATTAAGTAAATGTAGGCAGCTTGAGATGAGGTCATCCAGAATTGTCTAGATGGGGTTTATATCCAGAAACAATTGTTCTTGTAAGAGACAGAAGAGGAGTCACAGACACACAGAAGAGGGGGCGGCAAGGTGTAGATGGAGACAGTGATGGGCTTGATGCTGCCCCCGCCTGGGAAGGCCTGCAGTCATCAGAAGCTGGAAGAGGCAGGAAGGAGTCTTCCCTGGAGCCCCTGGAGGGAACACAGCCCTCTGACACCTTGAGGTCAGACTTCTGCCCCCATCCCCAAGCCATGAGAAAAGAAAATTCTGTTATTTTAGGTCACCAAGTTTGTGGTCATTTGTCACAGCAGCCACAGGAAACTGAATACATCCTATTTCCTTTTTCTCTCCTTGACCCTTTCTTTGGCTCCTTCCCAGATGTCTCGAGACTGTTTTTCCAGAATGAAGTTGGCATAATCTCTGATTTCTCCATACTCTCTCATGACTGTTGCCTCCTGGGACCCCAACTTGTTCCATCCACCGCAACAGCCTGAGGCCAACCCGTGGCTGTGGGCCCTATTTAAGACCCTGGTGGTTTTCTTGCCCATCGTGATGATTCTTCTTTGGAGGGGGCACTTTTTTCCCCTCCATCTGTTGACACCTCTGCCCGAGCTCCTGGGTGATATCTTCTTTCCTTGCTTTCCCTGAGGTCTTTGTAGCACTGGGTTGATGCTTTGGGCTGCAGAGACAGATGAAGCAGCAGAGAGAGGGATGGAGACAGGGAGAACTCTATGGTGTGAGGCTGGGGCCTGGACAAATCTTATGGGCCAGATGGACAATTTGCAGCTTTTTGAAAGGGATTTGTGGCTAAGGATCTTGTGCATTGCCTTAAGGAAAGGTCAAGGGGATGTTGGAATTTCAGAGGCTCAGAATGTTCTGGGTCTTCTTCTATTTTTCTTCTCTCATTGTCTTAGTTAGAAAAGTAGCTTTTCCTTCTTGTAGCTTCTCCTGCTTAAGCCGGCAAAAGAAAGCAGAGTGTTACAAGGCTGTATCTCTAAGTGTTTAGTGACATTGAATGAAAACGTATGTTTTCATTAACCTCGTATCTTGCCTGGGATGGCTGACTTGGACCTGGAGACGATGAGGTAGGTGAAAAGAGGCTCCTCAGCTGGTTCCTGTGACCTGGTACCAAGGATAGTGGAAGAAGGGTACCCCGGGTGGATCCAAGGAACAGAGCCAGGGGATCTAGGACAGAAAAGAAAAAGTCTGTCGAAACTATGGTTGCCAAGAAGAGCTACAGAGGGTCCCAGGACCTCCAGAACTGGTAATGCTGGAGAGAGAGCAGACTCCCTGACCCAGCTGTTGTTTTTTTCTTTTTTTGTAAGGTTTCTTTCATTAGAAGGACTGATGTTGAAGCTGAAACTGCAATACTTTGGCCACCTGATGTGAAGAGCTGACTCATTTGAAAAGACCCTGATGTTGGGAAAGATTGAAGGCAGGAGGAGAAGGCGATGACAGAGGATGAGATGGTTGGATGGCATCACCGACTCAATGGACATGAATTTGGGTAAACTCCAGGAGTTGGTGATGTACAGGGAGGCCTGGCATGCTGTGGTTCATGGGGTCACAAAGAGTAGGACATGACTGAGTGACTGGACTGAGATGAACTGAATTTTGTTTTGGATTGGATTGGATTGGCCAAAAAGTTCATTTGGGTTTTCAGTAAGATGCTACGGGAAAAACCCAAGTGAACTTTCTGGTCAATCCAATAATACACATTTTATTTTAGACCAATCTCATTTTGAGATTTGTAGGATTATTGTAAAGATAATGCAGAGAATTCCTGAATGCCTTAGATCCAGTTTCCCCTATCATTAACATACAGCATTCGTTGGGTACGTTTGTCACGATTCATGAATCAGTATTGATGTGTTATTTTTCACTAAAGTCTACTGCTTTTTCAGATTTCCTCAGTTTTCCTCCATTGCCCTTTTTCTGGATCTCATCCAGATCCCACATGGCATTTAGTCACCGTGTCCCTTTAGGCTCCCCTTGGTTGTGGCAATTTCTTAGACTTTATTTTTTTTATGATCTTGACAGTTTTTAGGGAAACAAGTCAGCTGTTTTGTAAAATGTCTCTGAATTGGGGTTTGTCTGAGGTTTCCCTCATGATTAAACTGGGGCTATACTTTGCCAACAAAGGTCCATCTAGTCAAGGCTATGATTTTTCCAGTAGTCATGTACGGATGTGAGAGTTGGACTGTAAAGAAAGCTGAGCACCAAAGAATTGATGCTTTTGAGCTGTGGTGTTGGAGAAGACTCTCGAGAGTCCCTTGGACTGCAAGGAGATCCAACCAGTCCATCCTAAAGGAGATCAGTCCTGGGTGTTCATTGGAAGGAATGATGCTATAGCTGAAACTCCACTACTTTGGCCACCTGTTGCGAAGAACTGACTCATTTTTGTTGAAAAGACTCTGATGCTGGGAAAGATCGAAGGCAGGAGGAGAAGAGGACGACAGAGCATGAGATGGTTGGATGGCATCACTGACTCAATGGACATGAGTTTGAGTAAGCTCTGGGAGTTGGTGATGGACAGGGAGGCCTGGTGTGCTATAGTCCATGGGGTCGCAAAAAGTTGGACATGACTGAGCAACTGAACTGAACTGAACTGAACTGATGGGTTTTGGGGGAGGATGACCATAGATGTAAAGAGCCATTTTCTTCACATCATATCAAAAGGTTATGCTACCTATATAGACTACCATGTGTAAAATAGTGGGAAGGTGCTGCATAACACAGATGACTCAGCCCTGTGCCCTGTGATGACCCAGAGGGATGAGGTGGGGGAGGGTGGGAGGGAGGGGACATATGTGTACTTATGGCTGTTTCATGTTGCCGTGTGGCAGAAACCAACACAACATTGTAAAACACTTGTCCCCAATTTTAAAAAAAATTTAATACCCACACTTTAGGAATGAGGAGTTACACTTCATCTCCTGGAGTGTACTCCATTCTACTTAAACTGATTGCAATTTCTATGCACAGGAGATTTGTCAGTTCTCCCCAGTTTATTTATTTATATCATTGTGGGCTGATGTATATTTATTTTATACACTGTTATAATACACCACTACTTTAAAATTTTTGTTGCTAAAAATTCTAACTTTGGCCATTGAGAGCTCCTTCAGCTTGCTCCTGGGTCCCTTTGATACACCCCCATCAATAAGAGTTTTGTGGGGTTTAAGGGACTAGATCTGATAGACAGATTGACTGATGAGCTGTGGACAGACATTCCTGACATTGTACAGGAGACAGGGAGCAAGACCATCCCCATGGAAAAGAAATGCAAAAAAGCAAAATGGTTGTCTGAGGAGGCCTTACAAATAGCTGTGAAAAGAAGAGAAGTGAAAAGCAAAGGAGAAAAGGAAAGATATACCCATTTGAATGCAGAGTTCCAAAGAAAAGCAAGGAGAGATAAGAAAGCCTTCCTCAGCGATCAATGCAAAGAAATAGAGGAAAACAATAGAATGGGAAAGATTAGAGATCTCTTCAAGAAAATTAGAGATACCAAGGGAACATTTCATGCAAAGATGGGCTCAATAAAGGACAGAAATGGTATGGACCTAACAGAAGCAGAAGATATTAAGAAGAGGTGGCAAGAATACACAGAAGAGGAGGAGGAGCCAAGATGGTGGAGGAGTAGGACGAGGAGACCATTTTCTCTCCTACAAATTCATCAAAAGAATAACTGAACGCAGAGCAAACTTCACAAAACAACTTCTGATCGCTAGCTGAGGTCATCGGGCGCCCAGAAAAGCAGCCCATTGTCTTCAAAAGGAGGTAGGACAAAATATAAAAGATAAAAAGTGAGACAAAAGAGCTAAGGACGGAGATCCATCCCGGGAAGGGAGTCTTTAGAGGACGTTTCCAGACACCGGGAAACCCTCACACTGGCGGGCCTGGGGGAAGTGTTTGAATCTAGGAGGGCAACCTGACTGGGAGGGAAACAATAAATAAAACCCACAGATTACGTGCCTAAAAGCAACTCTCAGCAGAAAAGTGCCCCAGACACCCGCATCCACCACCAGCAAAAGGGGGCGGCACGGAGAGGAACGGGCGGCATTGCTTGGGGTAGGGTCCGGGCCTGAGTGCCCTGAGGACAATCGGAGGGAGCTTTTGTGAGTTGCCAACTTGAACTGTGGGAGAGCAAAAGAGAGAGAGAAAATTAACCGGCCGAACACACTGCCGGCCGTTCGCAGAACAAAGGGACCGACAAAGTCCAGAGAAGAGCTCGCAGGCTGCAGACCGGCCCAGACCCGCCGGAGGCAGGAGCAGGTTGCGGCGAGACACAGGGCGCAGGCACCCGACCGGCGCGGGCGGGGACTGGGGCTGGGGACGCGGAGGGCAGAAGGCGCACGCACCCGACTGGCGCCGGCGGAAACTGAGATTGGGACCGCGGAAGGGAGTCGGCGCGCCACACCTGGGGAGAGTGCGCCCATCAAGCCCCTGGCTGCCTGGACCGCTCTGACGGGGAAGGCACAGAGAGCAGGCGCAGCTTTCTGTTCCGCGCTTTTGTGGAACACCCAAGGGCTGGAACCTCGCGCAGCGCGGGGCGCGCTCCATATAGAGCAGCCGGGAGCCTGAGCAGCGCAGACGTAGAAAGCAGCGCCAGCCCCTCCCGGCAGCGCGACAGAACTAGCTACCTGAATAAGAGTCCACCTCCGCCCGCCTGTGTCAGGGCGGAAATGAGGCTCTGAAGAGACCGGCAAACAGAAGCCGAATAAACAAAGGGAACCGCTTCAGAAGGGACCGGTGCAACAGATTAAAATCCCTGTAGAAAACACCGACTACACCGGAAGGGACCTGTAGATATCGGGAAGTGTAAGCTGGAATGAGGAGCTATCTGAAACTGAGCCGAACCCACACTGACCGCAACAGCTCCAGAGAAATTCCTAGATATATTTTTACTTTTTTTTTTTTAAGTAAGAAAAAAAAAATTTTTTTTAATTTTTTCTTTTTTATTTTCCTTTAAAATTCCCTATTACTCCCCCATTACTCCTTAACTTTCATTTTCATATATTTTTATGATTTTTTTAATTAGAGAAAATTTTTTTCTTTCTTTCTTTTTCTTTTTTTTTTCCTTTTTCTCTTCTATTTTCTGTTTTTCTTTTTCTCTTATTTCTTTTAAAGTCCTCTAGTACTCCTCTACTACTCCTTAATTTTCATTTTCAATACACTATAGCCTTATCAAAAAAAAAAAAGAAGAGAAGCCCTATTTTTAAACTGAACTTCATATATATTTCTAAAATTTTTGTGTGTATGTTTTGATTTTTATTTTTAATATAGTATTTTTAAGAGTCTAACCTCTACTCTAGATTTTTAATTTTTGTTTTTCAGTATATGATATAAATTGTGAACATTTAAGAATCCAATATTCAGTTCCCATTTTTATTCAGGAGTGTGTTGATTCTTCTCTCCCAATCTTGACTCTCTGTTTTCTACCTCAGAACACCTCTATTTCCTCCTTTCCCCTTCTCTTCCCAATCCAATTCTGTTAATCTTTGTGGGTGTCTGGGCTACGGAGAACACTCTGGGAACAGACAACTGCGTAGATCTGTCTCTCTCCTCTTGAGTCCCCCTTTTTCTCTTCCTGCTCATCTCTATCTCCCTCCTCCCTCTCCTCTTCTTCATGTAACTCTGTGAACCTCTCTGGGCGTCCCTCATGGGGGAGAATCTAGGTTTGCCATTAACCTAGAAGTTTTATTATCAGTGCTGTATAGTTGGAGAAGTCCTGAGACTACAGGAAGAATAAAACTGAAATCCAGAGGCAGGAGACTTAAGCCCAAAACCTGAGAACACCAGAAAACTCCTGAATACATGGAACTTTAAGTAATAAGTGACCGTCCAAAAGCCTCCACACCTACACTGAAACCAACCACCACCCAAGAGCCAATAAGTTTTAGAGCAAGACATACCACGCAAATTCTCCAGCAACGCAGGAACATAGCCCTAAACATCAACATACAGGCTGCCCAAGGTCACACCTAACACACAGACCCATCTCAAAACTCATTACTGGGCACTCCATTGCTCTCCAAAGAGAAGAAATCCAGTTCCACACACCAGAACACCGACGCAAACTTCCCTAACCAGGAAACCTTGACAAGACAATCGTCTAACCCCACCCACTGGGTAAAACCTCCATAATAAAAAGGAACCACAGACCTCCAGAATACAGAAAGCCCACTCCAGACACAACAATCTGAACAAGATGAAAGGCACAGAAATACCCAACAGGTAAAGGAACATGAAAAATGCCCACCAAGTCAAACAAAAGAGGAAGAGATAGGGAATCTACCTGAAAAAGAATTTAGAATAATGATAATAAAAATGATCCAAAATCTTGAAAACAAAACGGAGTTACAGATAAATAGCCTGGAGACAAAGATTGAAAAGATGCAAGAAATGTTTAATAAAGACCTAGAATGCAATGAATGAGATCAAAAACACTCTGGAGGGAACCAAGAGTAGAATAACGGAGACAGAAGATAGGATAAGTGAGGTAGAAGATAAAATGGTGGAAATAAATGAAGCAGAGAGTAAAAAAGAAAAAAGGATCAAAAGAAATGAGGACAACCTCAGGGACCTCTGGGACAATGTGAAATGCCCCAACATTTGAATCATAGGGGTCCCAGAAGAAGACAAAAAGAAAGGCCATGAGAAAATACTCGAGGAGATAATAGCTGAAAATTTCCCTAAAACGGGGAAGGAAATAGCCACCCAAGTCCAAGAAACCCAGAGAGTCCCAAACAGGATTAACCCAAGGCAAAACACCCCAAGACACATGTTAATCAAATTAACAAAGAACAAATACTAAAAGCAGCAAGGGAGAAACAACAAATAACACACAAAGGGATTCCCATAAGGATAACAGCTGATCTATCAATAGAAACCCTCCAGGCCAGAAGGGAATGGCAGGACATACTGAAAGTAATGAAAGAGAATAACCTACAACCTAGATTACTGTACCCAGCAAGGATCTCATCCAGATATGAAGGAGAATTCCAAAAGCTTTACAGACAAGCCAAAAGTGAGAGAATTCACACCACCAAACCAGCTCTTCAACAAATGCTAAGGGATCTTCTCTAGACAGGAAAACACAGAAAGTTTGTATGAACGTAACCCAAAACAACAAAGTAAATGGCAACGGGACCACACCTATCAATAATTACCTTAAATGGTAATTTAAGGTAATTGGGTTGAATGCCCCAACCAAAAGACAAAGATTGGCTGAATGGATACAAAAACAAGGCCCCTATATATGCTGTCTACAAGAGACCCACCTAAAAGCAAGAGACACATAGAGACTAAAAGTGAAGGGCTGGAAAAAAATATTTCACGCAAATGGAGACCAAAAGAAAGCAGGAGTCGCAATACTCATATCAGATAAAATAGACTTTCAAATAAAGGATGTGAAAAGAGACAAAGAAGGACACTACATAATGATCAAAGGATCAATCCAAGAAGAAGATATAACAATTACAAATATATATGCACCAACATAGGAGCACCGCAATTATGTACGGCAATGCAACAAGTATGAAGAGGAAATTTAATAGTAACACAATAATAGTGGGAGACTTTAATACCCACTCACAACTATGGATAGATCAACTAAACAGAAAATTAACAAGGAAACACAAACCTTAAATGACACAATGGACCAGCTAGACCTAATTGATATCTATAGGACATTTCACCCCAAAACAATCAACTTCACCTTTTTCTCAAGTGCACACGGAATATTCTCCAGAATAGATCACATCCTGGGCCATAAATCTGGTCTTGGAAAATTCAAAAAAATTGAAATCATTCCAGTCATCTTTTCTGACCACAGTGCAGTAAGATTAGATCTCAATTACAGGAAAAAAATTGTTAAAACTTCAAACACATGGAGGCTAAATAACACGCTTCTGAATAACCAACAAGTCATAGAAGAAATCAAAAAAGAAATCAAAATATGCATAGAAATGAATGAAAATGAAAACACAACACCCCACAACCTATGGGACACTGTAAAACCAGGGCTAAGGGAAATGTTCATAGCATTACAGGCTTACATCAAGAAACAAGAAAAAAACCAAATAAATAACCTAACTCTACACCTAAAGCAATTAGAGAAGGAAGAAATGAAGAACCCCAGGGTTAGTAGAAGGAAAGAAATCTTAAAAACTAGGGCAGAAATAAATGCAAAAGAAACTAGAGAGACCATAGCAAAAATCAACAAAGCTAAAAGCTGGTTTTTTGAAAAATAAAACAAATGACAAAACCATTAGCAAGACTCATTAGAACAAAGGAGAGAAGAACAAATTAACAAATAGAAATGAAAATGGAGAGATCACAACAGACAAATGAAATACAAAGGAATCTATAAGAGACCTATACCAGCAACTCATATCGCCAATAAAATGGACGACTTGGATGAATGGACAAATCTTAGAAACGTATAACTTTCCAAAACTGACCAGAAGAATGAAGATTTAACGACCCACACAAAGCAAGGCAATCACGAAACTGTAATCAAATCTTCCAGCAAACAAAAGCCAGGACCAGATGGCTTCACAGCTGAATTCTACCAAAAATTTAGAGAAGAGCTAACACCTATCTTACTCAAACTCTTCCAGAAAATTGCAGAAGAAGGTAAACTTCCAAACTCATTCTATGAGGCCACCATCACCCTAATTCCAAAACCTGACAAAGATGCCACAAAAAAAGAAAACTACAGGCCAATATCACTGATGAAAATAGATGCAAAAATCCTTAACAAAATTCTAGCAAACAGAATCCAACAACATATTAAAAAAATCATACACCATGACCAAGTGGGCTTTATCCCAGGAATGCAAGGATTCTTTAATATCCACAAATCAATCAATGTAATACACCACATTAACAATTGAAAGATAAAAACCATATGATTATCTCAATAGATGCAGAGAAAGCCTTTGACAAAATTCAACACTCATTTATGATTAAAACTCTCCAAAAAGCAGGAATAGAAGGAACATACCTCAACATAATAAAAGCTATATATGACAAACCCACAGCAAGCATCACCCTCAATGGTGAAAATTGAAAGCATTTCCCCTGAAATCAGGAACAAGACAAGGGTGCCACCTTCTCACCACTACTTATTCAACATAGGTTGGAAGTTTGGCCACAAAGCATTC